>NC_064224.1:4812102-5097102 GCF_023101765.2 Spodoptera frugiperda
TGATGAATCGGCGGTAGTGGTTTCTATGGAATACATATCTTTAAAAATGCTAACAGTAACATATTCTCAAGTAATTCACATTTTAGATGACATACGGCAGCATTTTGACCACTAACACCACTACGCGGACGAAGTCGCGGGCAAAAGCTAGATTCAATAAATTTTCATTTGTACATGTGAAATATTTGTTGTTTCTAAATTCAAATTCTGTAAATAATGATTGACATTTATGTATAAACTATGAAAAGGGTGAATAAACAATTGTCTGTATTTTTTTTTATCTATAGAAAATGTTGAAAAGTGCATTAAGCATTAACAGAAATTCCTCAAATATTTATGCGTGCGTTCAGAAATAATGACAAATTATCAACAGTTACGCGTGTGTTCAGAAATTTATTTTGTGTAAATTAAAGTTTCTATTCACGTTTTCGAACAAACGATGCTCTTTCAATATAGTCTATTGGTGTGAATGACATTGACATTCGTATTGCGCGTTTTTTAAAATATGCAAAATTAAATGTATATTTTTCAATATTTCTGAGAGATTATCTTAATATTTTTTCGAGTTTTAAAGACTAAGAAGATCTTTATTTGCTCATAAGTGTTTGTTAATTAAGGTAAGTTCACATCTTCATATTGATTTTTAGTAACTTTTGGTTACTACACAATACTACAATTTGGTATACATGGTTATGCAGAAAATGTATGAGAGCTTTTTATTTTCAGTTGGAATTTCGTTTTTAACAATGCTACCAACCAGACGTACAAGCTTAGGCCGCACAACTCGAAATACGGCAAGTATAAGAAATATAAGAGCAAATCAAACTGATGAGCAACGCGTAGCGCGAAATGAACTTGAACTGAATCGATATCAAGATAGAAATGTTGTGTTTAATCCCCACAAAGCTGCATTAAGTTATAATGTGGCAATTGATTACAGTTCAGAGCAAATTGTTGCTATTGGACTAATGAACATTGTGTGTCCACATTGGGATTGAAATTCAAAAATGAAGCCTCTGGATTGTGTTGCGCCAGCGGCCAAGTCAAATTGACGCCATTGGTACCGCCACCAGAGCCACTACATTCATTGGTTATTTTTTTTACTCATATCCAGCAGTACAATAATTGCTTTCAAATGACATCATTTGGGGCAACAAAAGTTATACGAGACAATTTTATGCCTACTTTTAGTAAGTAAGTATAATGGCAAACTTTATTTTTAGTTTTAAAACCATGTAGCTGGTGCAAAATAATTATGTCGAGTCAGTGATGTGTTTACTTTGTAAACAATAAGTCAAATACATAATAATAGTCTATAATCCGAAGACTTAATCAGCAACATTTTATAACATGTTGTATTTTATAGTGGCATGAGCAAGATGTTCTTGGTAAAGCCTACTACCTAAAGCTGCCGTGGAAGGCTGTTTAATGTCGAGGTTAAAAGTAGTTTTAATTTGAAATGATGTAAAGTATTGTGGCAGTATTTTGCGAGCCACATGGTGGTACAATTTGCTATACAATTACCTGTATACATATTTATATTCTTGCAGATTCAGGGATTCAAATATATCATCAAACATGTTCCTTATTGCCAGTGCCTGTTGAAGACTGTACATTTTTGCAAATATATTTTATGGACAATTCAGCAAGAGAAGTCGATCAGCGTTGCGCACACAACAACTCAGTAAAAAGATCCATTGTGATGAACAACTTCAAACATGTTTCCATCAACACAATGAATTAGTTGCATTATTCACAAATGCATTAGACCGCATGCCATCAGATAATCACAAAATTGTCATCAGAGCCGATAAGGCGCCTGCAGGACAAAATGCTGGACATTTTAATGTGCCAAAAATTGATAAAGAGCGCGCGTGGTATTTAGCTCAATGTTTACTTAAAAATGCCAAGTTCTTCAATAGCGATTTGTAAAAATATTAGTAAAATTATTGAATCCTATGGAATAATCAGTATTATGAAAATATATTTTGTTTTTTTTTTTATTAGTAAAGTCCTTTTCAGGTATAGTGAGATCAGGAAATTATGGATTCATTTTTATATGGAGGATATTATAGATTCCAGTTCAAATTGAATAGGGACTCATACATAGCTCAGCTATAAAAAATAAAGTAGAGCATCATTGTTACGCGAAAGCGATACGAAGTTCGCTGGGTCAGCTAGTAAATTATAAAATAAAACAAATTAAACTCATTTCCAATCAGCCAGTAAAAAGATTTTCATTTTAGAAAAAAGATTCCATACCTAAATACTTTAAAAATAGAATCAACCTAAACAAAACTATCGTGCACATTAAAACCTGGTATCTGGCATCACCGTTGCAGGCGCCACATGTGACCACAACCGCAGTCCTGTGCAGCAAACATTTCACCATGTGGGTCGCTTCCGACAAACTTTGCCAATAATGTTATTGAATACGTTTCAGTGTTGGCAGGTATTGTGTTATACCTCCGTGCAGTATGTTTCGGCTGGAGAACAGCTGTTTTTGTTGACAGTTGGGTTAGATGGTTATGAAAAATGTATCTTAGAATTTTAATGTTTAAGGTCCAATTTGGTATCTTCACGGAATAGGGAATGGTTGTTTGTTTATTATATTTTTATTGTCAGTAAATAAGATCGAATTTCAAGTTATTATTTTTATGAAGACTGGTTTGTTTTATAACAGGTGTTATTATCCTTGAATAAGTACTGAGTAGATAGAAATATTGGAACACTTTTTTTTTGTTTAGTCACGTAACTGTCTGACGAGGAACTCTTTTTTCCTTTACAGAAGTGTCGAAACTAGTGTATTTTCCAACTTGTTAACATCTATCACAATTCTCACATATCATAATTTCATTGCTTAACTTATTAACAAACGATTTCTGGCATAAAACCAACGTTAACGATTTAACGTCAAATGATAAGCTAGCCTAAGCATTCACTAATACAAGACACAAACAAGACATCAAGTTACTCGTTATTTCTCAGAAAAAAAGTTACTGTTAACAAATTGACTCCGGAATCGCAAAAAGAACTATTCAGAAGAATTCAAACAGAATAATCCCAAACCGTATAAGATACATCAAAAGACACGAATTACGTACATATAATATATCAATTTGTAGACAAAATTCAATAAAGTACAGACATCTGCGGCTTCAGATATTGTTTTCTTACTAGATAGCTTTTATATACTTTCTTAACTTAACAAATTGTTTGAGCAAACAAAATTGAGAAGTTTCACATTTATCTTTTTATTCTTTCAACATCGTTTCATAAATATACAGGCCTCCAATTGCTTTGGAAAACTTTTGACATAGCCCTAATGTTATTGGGGTTTTCAAAGACAGTTATTTAAAAATTGTTATAGTTAATTTTTTAGTTACAATGTAAAAGTTTAACCGAGGAACTTGGTAGATGGATAAAGCCCACATAATTAGTGGCAAAATGAAATTTCTTGCAATATTTTTCATAATCTTTTTGTATGTTTTAACAATATGGATGCATATTAAAGAATTCTTAGATCGTGAAGATTTTATTAACATTAAAAGAGACCAAATTACCCTACTTCAAAATCCCCGATTCCCCAACAACCCTTAAAATACTAACCCCGAAAAGTCGAGCAACGTACTTGTAACGCTATTGCTTACCATCAGGTAATCCGTCTGCTCGTTTACCGGTTTATAAAATTAAAAAAATAAAAACACTTATAACATTCTTTTTAATATTATTAACATTTAATATTACATGAAATTTTATAAAGGAAAAGTAGTGAAAATATTGTCAACTGAAAAGTTAAAACCGTCATTTCGAAATGAGTACACGTCATGAATTTTGATCAATTCTCGGGCCTTGTTTGAATGCAAAGAGGTGCAGTTTTCGGACATGACTCTCAAACTTTGATCCCATCGTAAAAACTGATGAGAATTATATATAACTAAAAGAACAAAATATGACGTGAGAATTATGCAATTTTTACGTCTGTTTTGAAAAAATAAATTGATAGCGAAATCAAATTTGAGCTATAAGTTTACTATGACTAAGAAATAATAGTTCATTTAATATTCATAATGAGCCTATTGCTAATCATTCATAATTCCAGATAGTGGAGTACTCAAATAACTAAAAATCACGGTTTACTCACGTACATTAATGGAGAAAATCTCTACTAGTTTCAAGTTACAGAGGAACTCTTCATTATGAGCAGCGAGCACAGACGCGGCAACGTTATGCAGCCTAGTGCTACAGTTACTCTATAGCTTTTTTACCCTTTTTTACCCTGGAAAAATATTTTCTTTATCGTTTTTTTTTTATGTTAAATGGGCCGACGTTTGGCCGCTATCTCGCCTGATGGTAAGTGATGATGCGGCCTACGGTGGAGCACGTCTGCCCATAAGCAACCTATTCACTCGGGCTTTGAAGACACCCAGGTTATACCCATCAGGAAACACAGACTCCGGCAAGGAGTTCCACTACCTAGCAGTTCGCACAAGGAAGCTTGAAGCAAAGCGCTTCGTGCGAGTGGGTATCCACCATGAAACGGTGACGCCTCGCCAGGCATCGTCCTCTCGTCAGGGGACGACAGGGATATTCCCACTAAAAAACCCATGGGCATACCTCCCGGTTCTGGGAAATCGGTTGAAACACTTACTCGTTACCTACTATAAGGATTAACTATTGTAAGTTCCGAAAAACTCTATTGTTCTTCTTACTTTGACCAGCGCAGAGTGACAAACAGAAATAAAAATGACATTTTATTTCTCATTTGCGAAAAACAAAACAAATATCGAGTCTAATAAATGTGTTTCGAAGACTTGTATCCGAAAACGGCAAATTGAAAATCAATGTTGCCCGCAACAGTTCGCAGTCAACCGTTGGAAGTTATTGGCATATATACGTCTTTTGTAGCCTGGACTATTGTTCGTCATGGATGGGATTTGCAGGGTCTTGTACTGGTAATACAGCTGGTATTTACGCGTTTATACTGAAACTAGCGCGTTTAAAGGTTTATTTAGAAAGGGTTGTGAAATGAACTTTATGTCTTGTAATCAGTGACTAAGTTTGTTTAGAGATCGATACTACATAATATAGTATCGATCCCATAGGATCAGTCTTAAATTACTTATATTTATTAATGCAAAAGTGTTTATTTTTTTTTTTTGTAAAAATCGTTGTCCCTCTCTAGGATTTCTTCCTATCTCGAGGGTGCATTTACAACAAGCATATAACTCAATACTCAATTCTTTATTGCATTCCATAATAACTTCACATACACGTGACACCCAGACTCGGAACAACAATCTGTGGATCACAGACAGAGTTATAACGTGCGGGAAACAAGAACCCGCGATAAATTGCATGGCAGCCAGTTGCCCAGCCACCGCGCCAATCGTGCAGTCTTGTCAGTTTGTTTGTAGTTCTTTCACGAGAACTGAGAGATTTTATGGTACGATACAATACTCATATTAGTGTGCACCTCTAATTACCTTTTACCTTCGATTTGTAGATATGACATTATGTTAATGCTTCCAGGAAATATTGGTACCAAGAAAAAAATGGCTACATTATTGATAATCGTCTATTAAAAGGCATTATCAGAATTCCTTATTCAATAGCCATTCTTATGAACAATGTGGCAAAGTGCTTGTCGTTAATAATAAATAGAAGTATGGCAACTTCGCAAGAACTTTGTTGGACGAAGTTGGGCAAAAGAACCTTCAGATTAAAAGTAAAAACGTGATAAATGTGCGTGTGGACGAAACACATTGTTATAGACTTAAGTCTGTGTTACATCACTAATTTAGTATCATTCGTTCATGTCATTACCCCGTCACTATGGTCTGAGGTCAACGACCACTGTCGTTCTAGTGTGTGTCGAGTGCAGTCGCACCTACTTATATATTAAATATTGTAACATGTAATATAATGTAAAATACAAGTCATCTCACATCAAGTCGTTTAATTTAATAAACACAACAACAATACATGGTGTCAGAAGTGAAAGTAACAACGAAATAAAGAAGATTCGTTTGTTAACGGAAAATTTTAAAAACAAAATGTCTACCGAAGACGTCGGCGACACGAGGTGCCGTGTGGCCGGTCTGGAGTGTCTAAAATTATCGTCGGAGGCAACCGCGAACAACGCGGAGGCGTGGAGGAAATGGTGGCAGCGACTGGAGCTGTATCTGCTGGCATCAGGTCTAGACAGGTCGGAGGAGAAGCGGAAGGTGGCCATTCTGCTTCACAGTATTGGCCCTAAAGGTCTCGAAATCTTCAATACCTTTAACATCAGCCTGGATGAAGCCAAAATAGAAGACGTCAAGGTCAAATTCGACCTGTACTTTGAGCCACGCAAGAATCTTACCATGTGCAGGTACATGTTTTTTACAAGGAGGCAAGCTCAATCCGAGAGCATCGACGATTTCATAACCGATCTGGAGCTAAAGAGCCAGGATTGCGAGTTCGGAACCCTGCGCGAGTCCATGATCCGGGATATTTTCATCGCCAACATGCACATGGATTTGTCACACATCCGGCAAAGGCTGTTGCAAGAGCCCAACCTCACCTATGAGAGGATGCGAGAGTTGGCGAAAACCCTAATTGTCGCACAGCAGGATGCAGACAAGATGATAAACAAGTCCATCGTCGAAGACGGCGAGAAGGTGATGCAACTGCGTCAAAGGAGCGGCGGTCGACGAGTCTGTCGACAGCGTGCTTCGAGTCAAACGCCACATCGGGCCACGTGGAAGTCTCCCAGTCCGATGAGGCAGTCAGCATCAACGTGTGGTCGCTGTGGGCAGTCTCATCGAACGAAGTGCCCAGCGATCGGAGTACAATGCAGGTCATGTAACTCATTTGGTCATTATGCTAAGTTTTGCTATAAGAATAAACAAGTCAGACAGTTGTATTCGTTTACTTCCAAGTCAATACAAAATGATAATTATTTTGTAGGAATTTTAAACAGTCAGTCGAGTCATAATCATCTTAGTCATTTACATAAACAGTCACACAGTCAGCCACAAAAACAGTCAAAAAGTCGATCATACAGTCAAAAACCCGTCAATACGCACACACACACACTAGAACACAGTCCAGGTAATCTCCATGATGACAATGCTTATTGCACTGAGAGATTACACTGTCAAAACAAAAATAGTCCAAGTCTAGGTAATCTCCATGATGACAATGCTAATTGCGTTGAGAGATTACACCGTCATAATAAAAACAGTCTTACAAGTCAAAGTCTTAATAAAAATAGTCCTATAAGTCAAATAAGTCGAAATAAAAATAGTCAAAGTGAGCATCATTATCATTGCTACACTAATAAAAGTCAGTCCGTCAGTCGTAAGACAATAAATAACAATAAAAACAGTCATAGTCTAGGTCAAGGACATGTTAACTATAATAAATCCAATAAGAACAGTCAGTCCGTCAATAAGTCACATAATACACACTTCCAAAACATTAATCACCACAAGTACACTAAGAAGTCACATCATTGTCAGTCAAATGTAAGTAATTCAGCATCAGAAACAAATAGTCACAACATGCATTCAAATATACCAAACGTAGCATCTCATCGAAATAATTTGAATCAACAAATTAGTCATGTCAAGGGTAATTCAGTTTCAGAAAATCATTATTCAGGTAGTTCATGGAAAATAAACTTACATGTGGGTAACCGAAAAATAAATTGTGTCATAGACTCAGGCGCAGATGTAAACGTCATATCTGTCAAAAACTTCAAATTTCTTAATCTGTCAAAGTCACAAATTGATAAATGTCATGTAAATGTCACAGGATTTGGTGGCAATAACATTCCAATTCTAGGCAAAGTAAATTTAAAATGTAATTTAAACATAGAAAATAGAAATATTTGTGAAAATATAGTGTTCATTGTAGCAAATATACTCTGTCCAACTGTCTTAGGTCTTCCCACTTGCGAAAAATTAGGTATAATAAAACGTGTATTTTCCGTCACAAAACAAGATTTTTGTAAACAAATTCTTACACAATATGATGATTTGTTTAAGGGTCTTGGATGTCTACCCCCAGTCTGTCATCTGAAACTCAAGCCTGGTGCAGTTCCGTGTATTGATCCGCCAAGGAAAGTTCCGTTTGCATTGCAAGGAAAACTGCGCGAGGAATTGGATCGCATGGAGCAAATGCAAGTCATACAAAAAGTCACAAAACCAACTGAATGGGTAAATTCTGTGGTAGTCACTGTCAAAAGTTCAGGTCAATTAAGAATATGTTTAGATCCTAGAAACTTAAATAATTGTATAATGAGAGAACATTATCCGTTAAAGTCTATTGATGAGATAAGGTCACAGTTAAAAGGTGCTGCATGTTTTACGCATCTAGACGCTTTCTCAGGTTTCTGGATGATAAAGTTAGATGAATATAGTTCAGATTTGTGTACTTTCCAAACACCATTTGGTAGATACAGGTATTTAAGATTGCCTTATGGCATAAGTGCTTCGTCTGAAATATTTCAAAGAATTATGATGAATTTGTTCGGTGATTTGGAAGGAGTTTTAATTTTCATTGATGATATTTTAGTACATGGTCCTAATGAGTCGGTTCATAATGAACGACTACATAAAGTTATGCAAAGAGCACGTCAAGTTAATTTAAAATTTAACAAGTCGAAATGTAAATTTCTAGTGTCAGAGGTATGTTTTCTTGGTTATGTATTTAATAAAGATGGTGCTAGGGTTGATCAAGAGAAAGTCAAAGCAATACTCGAGATGCCCACACCAACCAATGTCAAAGAGTTGCAAAGAATATTAGGTATGATTAACCGTTTCCGTGCGGATGATGCCGCACAGGCACCATGTAAATCTATTGCGTATGGCGTATGGTGCCCGAGAGGATACAAAACTAAATCATACAAAACTCGGCTTAAACGACATTCGTCAAAAGAGCCCCCTAAATAAAAGTGTCTTTATTTGTCACCCTTATCATGCCCACAGTGTTCGTTTTAAGTAATTTCGCAAATAGCTGACATCAGGGGTTGTAAACCAAGTTGCCGACACATTTTATTATTGATTATAATTCTAACAGCCCACTTTCTGGAATGTTTCTCAAAAATCAAATGCTTTTGTCATAAGGTTCATTGTTGCCTTACAAAGAGTGCGCTGTTCGCCGGCCCTTCGCCTACGAAACCGTATTTCCTTGCGAAATTGTTTAAAACTACGCCGTTCATAATTGTTTAGTATAATATTTTGATAAACTAGACGGACAAAAGTCAATTTAGGACATGTCTTAAATGTCCTTTCAAAGAATCAAGACAAGCTGCTTTGCTCTGGTATTGGTACAAAATAATTTTGTTAGTTTTTCATACTAACTGTGCTTTTTTACTGTGGTGCTAGGGTTGATCAATGAGAAAGTCAAAGCAATACTCGAGATGCCCACACCAACAATGTCAAATGTCAAAGAGTTGCAAAGAATATTAGGTATGATTAATTACCTAGGTCCATTCATCAAGAATTTGTCAGAAAAAACTCAAATATTAAGAAATCTTTTGAAAAAAGATTCAGTCTGGATTTGGGATGAGAATCATGAGAAATGTCTTAAAATTTTGAAAGAGGAGATCACAAGATCACCAGTCTTAGCTCATTACAATCCACAAATTCCATTAGTCTTGTCAGTCGATTCGTCAAAGTCAGCATTAGGTGCAGTAATTTTGCAAAATAATAAACCTATTGCATATAGTTCTAAAACTCTCACCATAACCCAGGAAAGATATGCTCAAATTGAGAAAGAATTGTTAGCAATACAATTTGGTTGTGAAAAGTTTCACCAATATGTCTACGGTCATAAAGTAACAGTACATACTGATCATAAACCATTAGTCTATTTATTTAAAAAACCACTTCATGATGTACCTGCAAGATTACAACGTATGATGTTAACCTTGCAAAAATATGATTTAGAAGTCATACATGTACCTGGTAAGGAAATGTATATATCAGATACTTTGTCTAGAGCAGCTATTCAGGAAAATTATGTACCTGAAAATGAGTCTGAAATGTCATGTCATGTAAATTTAATGTATTCAAATCTAGCAATTACTAAAGAATATAGCACAAAATTAAGTCAGGAAACTAAGAAAGATGAAAGTTTGCAATTGTTAAAGAAATATTATTATGAAGGATGGCCTAAAAATAAAAACAATGTAAGTCCATTATTAAAACCATATTGGAATATTCAAGCTGAAATTCATGTAATTAAAGATTTAATATTTAAAGGTTCAAAATTAATTGTTCCTAAGTCAATGTATAAAGAAATGTTAGATAAAATACATAAAGGTCACCAAGGTATAAATAAATGTTTGAAATTAGCTAGAGAATCTTTGTATTGGCCAAATATGTCTACAGATATAAAAAACATAGTAGAACAATGTTTAATATGTGCTAAATTCAAACCATGTAACCAAAAGGAACCACTACAAAATTTTGAAATTTGTAAGTATCCATGGCAACAAGTCGGTATAGATTTAATGTATCTTGACAATTTAACGTACCTTATTGTCACTGATTACTACTCAAAATTTATAGAAATTGCTTTGTTAAACAAAGACAGTCGTTCAAGCAATGTAATCACACATTTAAAGTCAATTTTTGCACGTCATGGGATACCATTATCTTTAGTGTCTGATGGTGGTCCACAATTTCAGTCAGTAGAATTTAAAAATTTTCTAAATGAATGGGATATAGAACATGTAGTCACTAGCCCATATCATTCACAGTCAAATGGTCAAGCAGAAAGCTCAGTCAAAATTGTCAAAAATATGCTAAGAAAATGTAAGGAAAATGGGTCAGATCCATACATAGCATTATTGCATTATAGAAACACACCTAAGAATAATCTGTCGTCACCCGCTCAATTGTTAATGTCTAGAACTTTAAGAGATAACATACCAGTGTCATATAAAAGGTTAAAGCCAAAGGTTGTAAGATTTAAAGAATATGAAAAGTCTGTTGTCAAAAATAATTTAAATAAGTCAAAGTATTATAATAGGAATACTAAACCATTGTCTATGTTACAACCAAATGATCATGTATATTTTAAGAGAAATCCTAAGAGTCATTGGGAACATGCCACTGTGAAGGAAAGATGTCCAGATAATAGGTCATACATTGTAGAAGATATAAATAAAGTCAGATATAGGAGAAATAGGGTACACTTAAGGCATAAATATTGTAATGGCAGTGACAACCCTACTCCTATGAGGTCCAATTCTTCGCAGGGGAGAGATGAGGGTGACAGACAGGAGCCGGAGAATCCAAAATTCCCACAATTGTACAAAACCAAGTCAGGTCGTGTTGTGAGACCAACACAAAGGTTAATTGATGAAATTGATTAATTTTTTAATTTAAGAAGGGGGATGTTACATCACTATTTAGTAACATTCGTTCATGTCATTACCCCGTCACTAGTGTCCGAGGTCAACGACCACTGTCGTTCTTGTGTCTGTCGAGTGCAGTCGCACCTACTTATATATTAAATAATTAAATATGTAATATAATGTAAAATACAAGTCATCTTACATCAAGTCGTTTAATTTAATAAACACAACAACAATACAGTCTGTAAAGTATGAAAGTATAATGTTATAATCTTTTAGTACATATTTATTTATATTACACTGATTTATATTAACTACTATACTTCACATCAACATTAACAGCCTATTAGTGACCACTGCTGACCGAAGGCCTCTGCTCACACGGATAAAGTTTGAGCATTAATCACCATGCTTGCTTATTGCGGATTAGCGATTTCAAACTTATAATCAGAAATAATAAGTCTAGGTTTCCTTACGATCGACCCGTGCGTGCGGCGCGTCGCGTTCCGCGCGCGCCTCAAAGAGCCATCAGACCACCACAGATGGGGCCCAGTAGGGCTGATGCCTGATCCGGAGCTGCGGACTACCTAGCGGGTTTACCGGGGTTTACCGGAAAAGCAGGAGAAGGAACGGGGTGGTTTTTAGTCAGTAAGAGTCTGACACTCCCTCTCGCCTCGCCCAAGGCGGGAGAAGTCATTGGATGATTCTCCCCTAATTTCCTTCAACATTTGTCAATGATGTCTTAACAATCTTAGAAAGTACATGTACATATAACTCGAAAAATGTCACATTGGTACTTGCCGTTGGTAGATTCCAAACCCTCCTGCATAAGGAGCGGGCATCTGAAACTTCCAGGCCCACCACGACTTCTGTGAGACCGAGATATTACTCGAGTCGAGTCGGGCCATTCGTGCCGAAGCATGGCTCTCCCACACTTAAAAATTGTTTCATATATTGAGGACTTGGACATGTATAGTTTAGAATGCTTGTTATTTTTACGCCTCGTATACACTAGACTACAATTTTGACTCACAACATGCTCTGCTAGTTGCCAAGTGGATACGATATGACTTTGTTCACGAGTTTTTGCGTATAATTTCATTGAATTTCGAATTTCAATTATTTGGTTTGTAAATATTATACCTTGGCTACTTTCTATCACAATCAATACAAATAATAATGACTTTAAAAATATTTTGTTTGCTTCACTAAAAAAATATAATATTTTAGCTGTAGTTGAACTGAAATAAAATATCAAGAAACAATAAATGTAACAAACCATTTTTTAAAAGTTATCAAATTGAGAACCTCCCTTTTTATAAAGTCTGTTTAAAACATGATATTCAAAGAAAGCAAAGGTGATAAATTAAACTAATTTCAACGAAAACTTGCGTTATTGTTTATGCGGTGAAACTTGATGAATGGAAAGGGTAGACCATTCGTGACCACAAATGAAATACAGGGCTACACAGATAAAATAAAGCAATCAAATTAAAACGGCAGGGTAACTTGAACCCTTTTAATATTTAAATAAGATACAGAATAGTTTGTGTAAATTACGTAAATAGATATAAAGGGTTAGATAGACAAAGAAATTGTTTAAGATTATAAAGTTGATTTAACTTTTATTAAACATATTTTTTTGGATGGTCAATTTTACAATACATAATACATATATATTTATCGTCAAAATGACTAGAATTTTTAAATGGTATGCAATCTTTTTTATATTTCAATCGGTATTTTTTTATATTTTATCTATACAACAATTTTATGACTCATTCAGAACAAAAATTGAAATTTGAATATACGAGTACCATTTATTTAAAATGCAAAACAACGCATAATATTTTTTTATAGGTATAGCAATACTTTTTTTCATTTAAAAAATACTAAATGTACCTACGTAAAAATTTAGTTTAAATAAAATGAAATAAATGTCTCATTGTAAAGTCCTTTCATAGTATTCCTTGAGCTATAAAATCGAGTAAAACTTCTTTATTTTCATGGAAAAATCTCAAGGCATTTATAACAAAGACTTTGCAAGATAATCTCACTAACGTTCACTCTTTGAGTGAATGAAATTAGACGAGAGTGACGCGAGATCTAAGTAATGTCGACTAAGTCCATCAGTTGCTCTTTGAACATCACTTGTGTTTAAGCGTATGAAAATATTTGTTCTGCAATTTATGAGACTGGTATAGTTAATTATCTTATGTTTAGAAAATAGTTTGAAACTCATGTACTGTGTTTAAATTAGATCAGCCAGCGAAAAACAAAACGAAGCATAATAAGCATGTAAAGCTGAAGAGTTTGTTTATTTATTTGAACGCGCTTATATCCAGAACTACTGGCCGATTTGAATCATTATTTTTGTGTTAGATAGTGGACTTATAGAGGAAGTCTATACGCTAAAAGACATTACGCTACGACAAATAGCAGACAAACAGTAGATGAAAAATTATTCACCCCTTTCAAATAATATTTTTTGTGTCGAATAGTGCGTTTATAAAGATATAGGCTATATAACATAACAAAAAACTATAGGCTATATAATATCAATAGGAGCCGAACACTTTAACTAGGCTATCGCGCTAGGCGGTTATAATAAAGCCCAGAATAAATACGTAAATTTTCATATTTTCAAATTTAATTTCAACTCTGTTTGTCTTTTATGAAATATGAAATACGTTTATCGTTGTAGAATTCTTAGCTGTCTAATATGAAGCCTTGTTTATTCTTAGTTCTTGACAATAAGTAATTAGGTTTTGGAGATTTAATTACGTATTTTCTATAGGGATAGGAATTATTACTCATAGGAATCCTAGTCAGATTGTCTCTGAGTATTAATAAATCTATTTTAAGGTTATTCACTCTGATGATAAACAATAATAAGTAAATTAAATTAAATGAAACATCGTCACGCCTTTTATCCCTGAACGGGTGCACATTATGGCACGTAAAGCCACTGTACAAAGTACTCCCACTTTTCACCATTTGTGTTGTAAGTCCCATGTAATAGGCGGTGAGCCTATTGCCATAATTATACTGGGAATATTTCCAAATTCCGTGCTAACTGTAAATATTGTACGAATTATAAAATAATACTACTTACTTTACTAATATATTGTAGGTACTAATAGGTAAGGTGTATTAAAAATGTCTGTTTAATAAAGTTTTACTCGTAGTAATAAAATATGAAGTTAGGAAAATATCACTGCTTTTATTGAGAGTACATTAAAGTCAAAACAAATTATTTTTTACCTAGGAATCTACCCAATTAATACAACATGCATTTTAATAATTTGAATCGATAAATAAAAATAGATTTTACTATTAGGTTGCAAACACTGTCGGCATATAACTGTTACTAAATAGCCAATCTATTTAATTTAACTTTCTGTTTAAAATCATGGAAATTGAAACCGTAAACAAATGTATTAGGAACTAATTTAGAATGCGCTGAATTATTTAGACGTTTCGTCCTAAGAATGAGTGGCTGAAATGTAAACATGCAAATAAAACATTGGTTCCCCGAATCCAAATGTCTGCAGTAAATAAACAATTGTTTTAAGCTTTCGTTTAATAGTTTGGGGACAAGATTTTGTTTGATTATAAAACAATTTTGAGCAATAAAACAATTTAAAGATACTGGTTTCTTTATTTGTCTTTTTATTGTGATGTTTATATACGTGTAAATTATTTAGTTCTTGAATTATAAAATTTTAAAAATAGTTTACACAAAATTTCGTGTAAACAATTTTTGGTAATCCCAATTAATTAAAAGTAATAAAAATTTGTACTGAATTAACAAGGTACAGACCAGAGCACAACCTATGTATTTGGTATTCTCAATTTGATTACCATTATTACGAGATTTTTTTAATTGATTTAGTCTACGTTTATAACTTTCGTGAGACATACCAGTACTAAATTAATTATTATATTTTCGGCTTACTTACGTCCATTACTATTTGACGAGGAGATCATCTAGTTTCAAGCCATACTATTCCGCGATGCGTTCCTAGTCAAATAATAATGTGAGTAAGCCGAAAAGCAGACAGAATAAAGAAACACATTCAGATAAAAGAATAAGAATAGTAATAGCGATTCAAAACTCTAAGATAATATAAATCATATCATTTTCCGTTTTTTGTCCTCATCCCAAGTTGCTAAAGGCGCAACAAGTCAACAATTTGTCTAAGACGTCGGATGGGGGGAGTTTATATCAAACGTTATCTTATTGTACACTCTCTCCCCACTCGTAACATGTTATCTTTTATATTTCTTTCCCTTTCATAATCATATTATGTGCAAACGAAGACAATTATTACATCTTAGTTTTTTCTGTCTGTTTCTTTTAAGGAAATTTTCAATAACCTCTCTGTAATTAATGATAGAATTTTGAAATTACTTTGTATTTAGCACAATTTATAAATTTTACATTTTTAAGTGATACATCTATCAAAAGAAAAAAGAGAGGTACCCAAGTTCTTGAGACTGACATCCTAGACTCCTTTTAAATATATTTTTTTGGTGGAAAATCGTCTTATGGCTCCGCTTACCAAAGATGAGGCAAAAAACAAAGACAAAATTATTTACTTTAAATAGAGTTTTAGAAGGCACTTTTGAAAGTCAAAAAGGGAGTATCAGATAGTGACTGATTGAAAACAATACCGATTCAATTTCCGATAGAAAAAAAAAACTGGAAAATGGTCCTAAAAAAACTAAAGCATAAAAATAACTAACCTTTTATCATATTGTACCAGTTAATAGTTTTTGTCGCGGATTAAAAATGTCTTTAAGCGTATTTTTGTTTTACATTTTTTCCTTTTCATTTAATATAATAGTGGCACCTAAGCGCGGCTAATCCGCGGATAAGTGTCAGCCGTCGCGACTTTGTAGCGTCGTTTAAGGGCTTTGACAGATAGATAAAAATATAAAATGGCCGCGGAATTCAAGGTCGTGTACTATTCACTGTTAAATGTGGTTTTCTTTTTTTTTGTTTATAATAAGTTTCCAGTATGTCATAGTGTCCTGTCGTGGTGGCCCGGAGGTTCAAGACGCCCGCTTCTTATGGATGAGAGTGCGGGTTCGAAAGTACCAATGTGACTTTTTCCGAGTTATATAGAGACAAACGGTGAAGGAAAATATTGTAAGGAAAACTGGGCTTATAATATCTAATTATAAGTTGATTAATACTCAAACCTTCTTCTTTTGAGAAGAAGCCTTCGGTCAGCAGTGGCCACTTATACGCTGTTGATGAATACAATACATTGTCTGCTTTCTTAAAATTATCCGAGTTAAAAGATCCCCACTGTGATCGAATAGAATTTTCCATGATAAATCCACTTTTTGTCACGTTTTTTCTTTATCAAAGGATGTATCTATTGCCCTACATTATGTGAAATAGGTCATATATCACGTAATGTAGAACAGATTGATACATCGCCCATTATTTTATTTACATTTGACAGCTAAGCTAAATTCAATACATACATAGGCACACATCAATATTAAAGCCCAGTATAGAGTCACTCGTGTAAAATGTGTCAAAAAATTATGAATTATATCTTCTATGTATCAGAGTACATTTCAGATTAAACAGGCTGAAATTGAGAACGCACACAAATATGTTTGATTTATTTAAATACGTTTCGACATGTGTCAATAAACGAGATGATATGTGTTTTTTTTACAGTAATCCTTGTACAGAAATGTTTTCGATCAAATTATTTTAAGTTTTTATACTATTTAGATAAGGTTTTGATTGCTTTGAACATATTACTTGGAAATTAACTGTGATTTTTTGCAATAATATGGGTACATTTTTTTAATGTCTTCTATCGACTTGGGCGGGGCGAAAGGGAGAGTCAGACTCTTACTGACTAAAAACCACGCCGTTCCTTTTCGAACCGGAGCCCCGGTAACCTGCTACTCGTTATGTCGTGCTATAGTAAATTGCTTATTATTTTTTGTTACTACAAATCAGGTAAGATCGGAATTTAAGAAATAATCTGATTACACTATCAAACTAATAGTATAAAATGTGAATGTTGGTTTGTTTCGTTGTTTGTCCGTCAATCATGCTGAAATTACTGAACGAATTTTGATGAAATTTGGTATACAGACAGGGTATGAGCAGACTTGGGTGATAGTATAATTTTCATCCTCGAGTAATGAGAGCGAAGCCGCTAGCAGAAGCTATTAGTACATTATTTTTTGGACTCAGTTATTTAAATCAGAACTGTATAGTTACAAATCTAATGAAAGAATAATATCTATTACATTTTACGTGAGAATTACACAACGAATGATTGTCCAAATATTTAATAATAGTTACGAAGTAGATTCTGAAACAAACTTTTAGGTACTTGTAAAAGGTCTGTGTGTTTTTTCCAATGTCACAAGTAAGTTTCGTGTCTCAGAACGTAGTTTTCCAAATGAACTCGAAACATGCGAGTGGAACAAATATTGAAATACTCTTCTTGGTACTTTTAATAAGAGAAACTTGAAAGAGATCGTTCTCGTTCCAGTTTAAATTGTACACTCAAAACGTATGTTCTTATATTTCACTTTGAATCAAATTGAATAAGTTATGTACTAGTTACTCTTTATAGATTGTCTGTTACAAAAAAAGATTGTCAGTGTTACAAAATATGGGATAGGAATATCAATAATGTCTTTGAAATAAATGTCTATTATAGTTTTAGAATATTGAAAGAGTAATTACCAGAGTGTTACATTAATCAACCTACTGTTTTTCAAAGCACGTGGGTAAACCTAAACCGTGGGTAGTGTCATGTAGGTAGATCATGAATAACGTATTTTTAACTTAATTTTCAACACATATGACGGTCTGATATCTAAGAGACAAAGTTCTTTAAATAAACTATTACCGTAAAATCGGGTACTTATGAGTAAAAACTCTAGGGGTAATTTTGACCTAAACTTTAAGACCAATGTAAAACTAATACGCTTCGTTCTAGATTCCTATCAAATGGATCAAATTTATCCCAGTGGATCAAAATATTACAAAAAGAAACTTTTAAGATGATATTTCCACACAAATAAATCTATAGCTTTTTCTTGTACCGATACACGATACAACATCCAAACACGTTACATTGCAAGCTTGTCAAAACCCAGCAAAACGTGGAATATTGCACCTTGTTACACAAGCCCATTATTCATGATGGCCGCTGCTAGGCACGTGTCAATTTGTAATGATCGAGCCACGATTACATCGTCAGTGAGTCAGCTAGAAACTAGAATTCAAAGCAAAAATAGCAACGCAACCCTTTGTGTGAACATTTTAGTATTTCTCGTATTGTTGGTATCACAATAGTAGATGCCCTTGAACTTTTAATCAGCTCTTCGTCCTACACGCAATCTTTCCTGGCATTTGTCAGGTAAGTTGAAGTTGGGGACGAATTGTAATTCGTCATCATCATCTGTAATACCTGACAGTCAGCCGCTAGACTAGGTTCTAGGCTCTACATAATACCTTAGTATTAGGATTCGTAGCTGGGTTGAAGATCAGTATTATTTAAGTGTGGGAGAGCCATGCTTCGGCACGAATGGGAAGGCTCCACCGGAGTGATACCACGGCCTCACAGAAAACCAACGTGACACAACACTTACGTTGTGTTCGTGTTTGCGTTGTATGAGTGAGGTTACCGAGTTTACCCAATTATTCCCCTTCCCAATCCCCGATACCCCAACAACCCTTAAATTTCTAAAATTGCCCAAAAGGCCGGCAACGCACTTGTAACGCCTCTGGTGTTTCGACTGCTTATCATCAATATTTCATGGTGATGTAGGACATATACCACATGAATGGTGAGTGAGACCCATCCCAAAGGTTTACTACCACCGACATTATGACTGTTCCTCGTAAATATTTGTAGTATAATAACTCGGATAGAAGGGTTTGTATATTCTGGAGGTTTAAGAGCTAGTTAGGGCATGTATCAGATCGATCTCAGCTGGTGTTACTTGGGAATGAGCTGTTTATTGCCATTTTCAAGTAAGATGACAATGTTCCTGGTGTTTGCATAGAAACTATGTAAGATTAATTTTCGAAAGGGACCCAACGTGAGGTAATAATTCGAGAGAACCAACTTTGAAGAAGCATGACACAGTACCCTTAGTATGATTTTGTTTTACGTTGAAAGTAATAGAAACGACGTTCTGCGCTCTGATTGGCCGGCTTGGATATACCAACCAATCAGAGCGTTCGGCGCTCTCGTTTCGATTACTTTAAACGTAAAGTAATCTCGTACTAAGGATACAGGTACATATTTTATATTTTTATTTTTTTTCCATTCACAAGAACTTATCTCTTAAAAGGCGCTTTTTAATGATAAAACCATCCATTGTATTTCGAGTAAGATTGTGCCGCGTAAACATTTTTTATTTACAATAAAGAATTAGATTAAGAGTTTCTATTGTAATCATTTTTTGCCTCCTACCCTTCCAGTTTCATAGGCTTCTGTTAGTAATCTGTAACGATACTATCATCCAACCGCAGCGATATAAAAAAGTATATAATAAATGATGTATTTGTGGTTGGTGTAGTATGTATATAAACATTATTATTTCTGAAAAAATATAAGCAAAAATCATTCAATGATTTCTGCTTGGGTGAGGCGAAAGGGTCTAATAACCACCCCGTTCCTACTCCTGCTTCTCGTGCCGAAGCCCCGGTAACCTGCTAGGTAGTCTGCAGCTCCGGGAAATCAAATATATAACTAGAGCTCTTGCCCTACCTACCTACCTACCTACTTACCTACTCACTTACCTAATACCATACACAAATATATCGAAAAATACATAAATACCAAATAATGAAATTGTCAAAAACTGACTGTAGGCTGACTAACCAACATATTGTCAAAACATTTCTGTCTATCAGATAAGAAAACTAAGTAATCGACTAAACAACTATACAAACAGACAACCACATTTATAATATTAAATACAGATTTCCAAGTATTGTGAATGTAAAACCAGGACGTGTAATACTAGGCTTCTTATCGTTCCGAATGAGTTGCATCGAGACGGGCACGAGAAATAGGTTAGTGTGTGAACAGTTACTCATGTATTAATTTATGCTGTAGTTCAGTATGCACAATTTTACTTGCTTGTTTAATATTAGTATAGCATTTTTAGATCAGTTTTGTTTATTAGTAAGGGTAGGTTAAGCTTATTGTGCACGATTTTAAAGAGCCATCAGACCACCACAGATGGGGCCCAGTAAGGCTGATGACTTCTCTCGCCCTGGGCGAAGCGAAAGGGACTGTCAGACTCTTACTGAATAAAAAGCACCCCGTTCCTACTCCCGCTTTTTGAGCAGGAGCCCCGGTATACCCGCTAGCTCCCGGTCAACGTAGACAGTTCCCCTTACGTATTCGTATGCACATTCACTTTTAGCCAGCTATGTTCAAAATTCCACGTATTAGAGAATGAGCCTTATATTCATACACATAGATTACAGATTAAGTTTCTACGCTATTTGATGAGAATTTTGTAATAGAAAAAACACACTGACACTTTTCACCATCTGGAGTTGGCAGTCAATCTTGTACCCATTTGATCAACGTGAGGTAATCTATGTAGTTCATTAATCAAATAAAGCATTAAGAAAGATATGACTCATAATTTTAATTTAGTTTATAACCTAAAGATATTAATTTTCTTGTTACAGCGTTCAAGTTAGACACAGTGGTACGAAAAGCATAATAGGGATGATGACGGGGTATGAAAATTAAAAACCTATTTAGTTCGTCAGTTAGGTAATAAAAAAATATTGGACAGTATTTTTTTACCCGACTGCGCTAGAAGGAGGGTTATGTTTTTCGAGAGTATTTTTATTTTGTCATATAACACAACAATACTTAGATTAAATGAATCAAAGGTTAAGAGTGGTAGCAATTACGTCATTTCTACGCAACATTTCAAATGTTTTTATCTTCAAAAGTATTTGTTTCCATAACAAAATAAAAAATATGTATCTAATATTTTAAAATAATCTTCCCTATTAAAGACTGTCTCAACTTTCGAGTTTTTCTTTATATCGGAAACGGTGCATAGATGTTAGTACATTTTCCCAACATTTACTTATTCACCCCTTGAATTCTATTACTTATTACTTCGTCTTACCGTAACAAAAATATAAAATGCAGCTATTAGTTGATTTTACAGAAGAATCCAGTACGAATGCGGATGTAACGATTAGATTTAGAATGAAATATTTCATCTATGCTGACTACAATTCATTCATTCTTTTCTTTCTTTGTCTATGACAAAAGACTGCTGAGCGGGATTTCATATAAGAACTGTCATAACTTTTAAAATGAATACCAGCGCGCCTATCGAACGAAATGCAAATAAAAATGGCGGTTTTTCTTTCTTTCCTATTTCATTAATATAAAATTTGAGACAATGTGCTTATGAAGACATGATTATGAAGTTTCTTGGTTCATGTTCTTTCCTTTAAAGACCACTACAGAATCAACTTGCACGGTTTTTGTACATTATCCTTTATTTGATTTGTCTTGATTTTAAAAGAGACATCTGAGTTTGTTTCAGCATTTCTTCTCAGAGTAGTCCGATAGGAAATGCCGGCCTCATCTAGTTATTTTAAAGATGGACGTGTAAAAGTGTTATCTTGTAACCTATTTGCAAAACTAAATATCATTTATCATTTAACACGAAAACTTTTTATAGATTCTTATAGAAAATTCTAACTTAATGGAACTTGTAACAAGAAACCGAAGATATCCTCATCAGTCCAATATACTGCAATTTGGCTTTTAAAAGCAGTCGGTTGCCATATACGAGTACATACAAAATATATACTTACCTACCATGAATTGAAGTCCTATCTACTTATACAATATATACAACACAGACTACATTAATATAATCAACCAATATTCATACATCAGCGTTCAATATTGAAGGTATTAGCTCCACTATACCGAAATATAAATGGCCGCATATTCACTTAATCTAATTGCAAAATACGGATTTTGGTCGTCAAAATGGTGATTGAAATCATAAATATGACGCAATCAGTTAGATTTAAACCACACATTTATATAAGGTGTTCTAAAATGATGAATCTGCCACGGCTTTAATGCGAGGTAGAGTTGTGTTTGAAGATTATAATAGTAAAGAAATTTAAAAATTTCGATCAGTTAATTCAATTTAAAAAGAGAGACGTAATTATCTAATATTTTTTTATTACCCAACTGACGGACTAATTAGATTTTTAATGTTCGTACCCTGTCGTCATCCGTATTGTTTTGAGAACAAAATCTTTACTAAGGAGTAGTATAAGTAATCAAATCCTTTAATGTCTCTAACTATATAGTATTTAATTTTAATGGGGAAGAAAACACCCAGGAAGAATAAAATGTGACGACAAATCTATTCACCTATTCGTTGTTAGTAATATTCACCACACATCTATTCCTTCTTACTAATGACACAGTATAGCTTTTCAAAGAATTCAACTAACTCGACTCGGATATATTATAGATAAGTATTTATATTTTATTCAAAATTTGTTAATTTAAAATGTTTTTCGATATATAAGTTTAGGGTATGATGTGGCGGACGTAGCTTGTTAGTCCCTTAAATTAAATTGATTAGAAAATAGTATTTTTATGAACTGAATACATACATAAGACGACATCTGTCGAATAGTTTTTTTTTTATACATTTTTTTTTTGTATAATCTCTATTGTTGAAATTGAAATTTATCTGTTTATTTATTTGAAAGACAGGACGGGAATATAATGTAATGCTACGTCTTTAAATCCCCATAGAGGTAGGTACTAGACAGAGGTGTACATAGATTCTATTGCCTAAAAGCATGGAAAATATGCATGGAACTACCTGTAGAACCTGATCAAATAAAATGGTATGACGTAGTGTATGTTAATTAATGTCCACTATGAAGCTTTAAATTTTCATTTTGATATAATGAGTATTTTTCGGTAAATAGCTATTGCAAGATTTGGTGAACTTCTTCAAATAACAATATGAATTATAGTTATTAGTTGTCAATTTTTAATTGGCAACGTCGAAAATGATTTAATGTATGTTAATAAAAAGTAATTTAAAATGAGAATACCTTAAATGTTTATTAAAATTCCAAGTTACTTATTGTAAAATATAAAGTAAAATTAATATAAATTTTAGGTTTTTTTTTTTTTTTTGTTTTATTCATGTGAAAATAGGAACGTACTTTTTGTTTTGCGTGGTTCTAATGCTAATAAATTAATTTATTTAATTACTACGTCGCAAGTATTTTTGTATGCAGAAAAACAATGCTGTATATTTTTAAATTTGTAATACAAAGTTTTAACACTACATACGCGTAACATTTTTTCTTGCCGAAAACGACAAAAATATACATGGAAAGACTTGAAAATAAACGATGAACATATTAAATGCTAATATTTCCCTCAGAGGCAATATGGCGGAAATTCAAATCTCACATTTCCTCCAAAAAAACAAATTTACTAACAAACAAAATTACCTGCAAAACCGTCGAAATGCGTCCGGCCGAAAAAACTTCAAGCCAAACTGCCAAAGTTTCAACACTTATTAAAAAAAAAAAGAAATACACTAACACACTCACACGAAAGTCACGTTTAAAAAAAGAAAAACAGTTTTATAAAGAGAATGTTAAGTTTTTTTTATATTTTTGAATTAAGATTCGAATATTGTTAGTTCGAACTTGAACTTGGTACGGCACTCAACTGGTGGGCGTTCGGTACGGCGCCCTAATGTCTACTGACGCTATACAAGCCAGGCGCTCGTACATCGAATCGGCGAAGTTGGGACTGCACTGTTCGTGCATTGTCTACTATTTATTCTAGCGCTTCTGATTGTGATGAGCAATTTCGTACGTATTGTGGTTTAAGCTGATTTTTGGTCGGATTTCAACGGTAAGCGGCTTAATTGTAATGTCGTTTCGATAGATGTGGTTGCTTGAAATTGAAGCGTTGCGTTTCTGTATTAGAGTTTAGATTCTTATGAGATTTATGTTGAAGTTACTTACTTTTTTAGTTTTAGGATGTTAATACATTATTATTATATAGTACTACATTTTTAACAGCTAAAAAACTTAATAAGTGATTGATTGAATGTTAGTTAAAAATAATTATTTGAACAGTAATTGAATTCGTTCTTATGCATTAAGATTAGATAATTATAAATTAAAAAAATTAAACTGTAATGGGGATGATGACGGAATAAGAAAATTAAAATCTATTTAGTCTGACAGTTAGGTAATGAAAAAATATTAAACACGTATTTTTAATTTTGTTATATTATAAGATGACAATACTTAGATAAAACGAATCAAAGTTTAGGAGTGGGAGTAAATACGTTATTTCTACGTATGAAACGTACCTAGAAGTGACGTAACGCAATATTTTAAATCCATTGATTTGAAATATCTTCGAAAGTATTTTGTTTCCGTAAGAAAATAAAAAAAATACGTGTCTTATATTATAAAATACTCTACAAGACGGGCCATAAAATAAAAATTAGTCATCTACCCTATTGGTGGATGACCAAAGTTTAATGAATAAATACTGGTAACTGCTTCCATTTACTTATTAGCCTCGCCCCTCGACGACAACAGGTGATATTTTAGGTGTTTTAGTTAGTTACCTTGTACACAGATCGAAAGTTCGATCACCGAACATAGAGGGCTCGATTTTGATCTATGATAGAGCGTAATGTTAAATACTAGTCTATTTTTTAAACGACTCAAAAAATGCATTTATCAGTTAACGACTCCAAAAAATTGGTTTTCAGTTTGACGTGTATGTACCTATGTATGTTTGTGCGCGATGATCTCGTATTTGATTAAATCGATTTTGAATCGGTTTTCAGCATGGTATTTTTCAGACTTAGAGTATTTAGGTTTATAGTCCGAATTAAAAAATGAAGGTACGCACTTAAAATATTGAAGTCAGTTCCGTATCGTGACGCCTTTTTATCCCCGAAGGGGTTAGCAGAGTTGCACATTACGGCACCTAATGCCTCTATACAATGTACACCCATATTTTATAAGTTAGGTAAGATAAATTTATAAAGTCGATTTCTTTTTTTAAAAAATATTTTTTTTAACATTATAATTTATTAATGTTATAATTAATTTGTGGTTCCCTTCCTATATAACTAGAAATGTAATGGAAAAGTGATATTGTTACTTCAGTATACTTTAAAATCTAAATGCATTTAACTATATCATTATATTCAAACAAAATTCCGTAGGCATTTTGTATTGTATTTACTATTTCATATACTAAAAGAATCATCACATTTCACCCTTAGCTACAGTTTCTAACACAAAAAATGTTGGAACTAGTTCATTTATATGTATGTGGGTGTCGGTCGCTTAATGCTGGTAAAGTGCTCAGATACCCTGATACCCTGATCGGAGGGTAGATTTCATTTTGTTTGTTCCTTTCGTTATTTCGCTTTAGTTGTTGGAGAATGAATGTTGACTATTTTTTTTTAAACGTCGTCTTTGTTTTTGTTTGCTATATCAAAATTAGTTATGCGCAGTTTTGTAAATTAACTAAATTGTAATAATGAACGGTGGAGAGAAAACTCAGGGTAATTTAATGGTTACGTAACCCAGTCCTTAGCAATTATTGTGTTCGATACAAAATCGTTACTAAGGAATAGTTTAAGTAATTATTAAATGTCTCTGAGTGTGGCTGTATGACTGCATTATTAATTTGTCGAATTACTATCAAAATAATGTCAAAAACTAATCTAAGATTATGACAGTTAGTAAATAGTAAGAATATAATAGTTATAGTTGATGAATCTGTATCGTGTTTAAAGTAATCGAAACGAGTTCGGCACTCTGACTGGCCGGCTCGAATAAACCAACCAATCACCGAACCACCGAACACACTCTCGATTACTTTAAACGTAAAGCAAACTTATACTAAGGATACTGACAGGCAGGGAAAAACCTGAAGGTTTTAACTACGATCCCAACCCCTGTCTAGCGTAGACAATGTGGTAATACTTCTTGTGTAGAAGAGGATCAATCGAGATATCACGGACACTTGATGTATGAATACCTAGTACTTAGTGAAATTACTATCATTGCCCACTCCTATCAGTGACAATATAGCATTGGGTGGGGTGGATTTTACTCAGTAAGAGTGTGACACTCCCTCTCGTCTCACCCAAGGCGAGAGAAGTCATTGGATGATTTTTCCCTCCTCAAAAAAAAGGTGTAGGATCGGGTACAAACTTTAATATTACACAAAATAAACTTTGTTAATACACTACAGTCCCAATAAAGTGTCGGTTCTCTCTAATTATTCAATCCGATGCTAATTTTATGCGCATAAGTAATATACGCGTTACTTAGCCCTATGTCGAGCGTATGGTCCGAGTAAACGGGGCGGGAAATTTTATAAATTGAATGTAATTATGTTACTGTAGACTTACGTGGTTTTGTGAAAGTGATATTTGAGTCGGTGTATTTGGATTTTGTTTTAGTAGAAAATGTAAGTTCTTGGAGTATGAATAGGATTAGAGCAGTCACTAGTCAACTGTCTATTGCGTTTCTTGTTGTGGTGTAGGGTCTATTACCGCACGGAACAGCATCGGTCGACCTTTTTAGGAGGCAAAATCATCCATTGAGTTCTCCGGGATTGGATGCGGCGAGAGTGAGAGCTACGTAGTCAGCAGCTCCAGGTCAATCGGTCTACTTAATTCGTAATATCAAATATAGACAAAAGTTTGTTTCTCTTTATTTAAATACAATAGTTTTTGGCGATAGCAACAAAGTTACCCTTTATATCTCTGGAACTGTGGACTACCTATCGGATTTACCGGGGCTCCGATTCGAAAACCAGGAATAGGAAAGGGGTGGTTTTTAGTCAATAAGGGTCTCGCCTTGCCCAAGGTGGGAGAATTCATTGGATTAGATGTTTGACGAGGAACTCGACTAGTTTCAAGCCATAGTAGAGGCTCATATCATGAGAAGCATTTGTGAAAACCCCACTCAAAAAAACCCTTCATATCAGAAATTAAACTTAACACCTAACTGCCCTACTTAACAACTCCACTTTTCACTTCAACATAATAAAAAGTATGGCATTATGTAGTACAATAATGACCGATGTCGAAAGTTCCAGAATTAATGTAAACTAAGTACGATTTACTACTGCGTGTCATTTTATTATTTCTTTTTTGTAAAGTTTCTATTGCGTGTCGCTTTTGTTAGGTGCTCGTTTGTCAAATAAATCATTCCGGTCTTTAACGCTGAAATTCTATGTATAGAACTCGTAAAAAAAGTATTAAGGACTATTGTTGTAACACTATTTGTTAACCCTGAAAAACCCTATTAACCAATTAAGTTTAAGTTTCTTGATTGATCAATAGTATTCTGACTGAAAAACAACGTTCCTCTACGCTAGGATTTTTGCAATGTCTTGAGTACGTGTACAACATACATTTTACATACACATGACACCCAGACCCGAATCAACAATTTGTAGATCACACAACATTTCAATTTTCTGTGTTCGTTGAAATATTTAGTTGTATTATGCTTATACCTATGAGCGAGTGCTACTTGTAGTTTCATTTAAATCATATGAGTGATCTCCATACTGTATACTTCTAGGATCCATACATTTCAAATTATTTTTCTTGTAAGAACTAACTAAACAAGTAAATATATATTCTTGTTATTCGTACCTGCAACTCTCAGTCTCAGTACTGGATCAAGTAAAACATGAATAATTCCAACAATTTACTCTAGATTGCATGGAAACTAGGAATCTACTGTTACGGAGTTGTTACAAAGGAACTTGATTTGATTTGGATTCTGCAATAATACCGTTAAAGTATTATTACAGACTCCTTTAATCTATACTAATATTATAAAGCTGAAGAGTTTGTTTGATTATTTGTTTGTTTGAACGCGCTAATCTCAGGAACTACTGGTCTGATTTGAATAATTCTTTTTGTGTTGGATAGCGCATTTATCAAGGAAGGTTATAGGCTATAAATCATCACGCCACGGTCAATAGGAACCGAGCAGTGCGGGTGAAACCGCGCGGAAGTAGCTAGTTTGTAATAATTTTGTCAAGTTACTGACTTGTTCCACTCCAGCTGATTAACTAGCGATTGCGTCAGCTGTGTAATTTTCATTATCTATTAATAACTTTATTTTCCGTATATTACTCACTTTTTGTTTGCACCTTGGCTTGAAAACGAGTGGATCATTAGTCTCCCGAGATGGGTCTCGAGATAGTTAGACTAATGATCCAATGATGATGATATGATGATGATCTGATATTGGGATATCAGATTTGATTTAATGATCTGATATGGGGATATCAGATTTGATTTAATGATCTGATATGGGGATATCAGATCATAATACGCCATAGCTATAGTGACGTAAGATACACAAACACACTTTCATATTCATAAAACGAAATTATATTTTTTTACGTTCATAATAAAATGCAGTGGCCCGGAGGTTTGAGACGCCCGCTATTCATACATGAGGTTTAGAACCTACCAACAGCCCCAATGTGACTTTTTCCAAGTTTTATGACACCAAACACCACTGATACCGGAGCTGCGGACTACCTCGCGGGTTTACCGGGGCTCCGGCTCGAAAAACAGGAGAAGGAACAGGGTGGTTTTTAGTCAGTAAGAGTCTGACACTCCCTCTCGCCTCGCCCAAGGCGGGAGAAGTCATTGGATGATTTTCCCACCTCAAAAAAAAAAAAAAGAAAACACCACTGATAAACGAATTTTAAAATCGGCAATTACTTTGAAATCGGCATTGAGCTAGCGTGGTGATGAATGCTTAGACTTTCCGTGGGAGATGTGGCCGATGAATAAAGTTTATACTAACAACGTATTTTTTATTTTATTTTAATTCGGAAAAATACGATATAACACAACATTTAATACTCAGTAAAGTAATGTAAATGTAACAAGTAAGAATAAAAGTCTAAACAAAGCACTTTAGTATAAAACACAACACAAAGTACTACCTATTGCCATTATTCAGTGTGCACTATGTTTGCGCTAGAAATGCATCGGTGCATAAATAACGAGATAGTTTCAGTCTAGTAATGGAGCATTAAGTCGTCAACACAGCGTCAATGGTTTAAGACGACTTTAGGTTATGTTTAAACAGTACCTACTTGAAGTAAGTAACTAAGTATTTAAGTTTCTTTTGTCTGTTGTGAATGAAGAAAAAAAATACAACATTTTTATTTAAACTTTGCCTCACGCTAGAATTTTCTCCTGTATTGTGAGTGCGTTTACAAACATACAAGTTTACATACACAATACTTACGACATCCAGACCCGGAACAACAATTTATGGATCACACAAAGTGTTGTTCCGTGCGGGGATCGAACCCACGACATGTTGCACGGCAGCCAGTTGCCCAACCAACGCGCCAATCGTGCGGTCATGAATAAAATAAATCGTAACCCCATACTACATAGTTAATTGTGTTTTCTCCTGTGTCGTGTTACGGTTACACACATATGAGTTTACACACACATCACACCCAGACCGGAATCAACAATCCCGACACGTTGCAGAGCGCCCGATTGCCATTAGCTATATGATGATCAATTATTATTTATGCAACGTCACGCCTTTTATCCCCGAAGGGGTAGGCAGAGGTGCACATTACGTCACGTACTGCCGCTATACAATGTACACACACTTTTGTTATATACCATTTGTGTTATAAGTCCCATGTAATAGGGGGTGAGCCTGTTGCTTTATACTGGGCACAATTCCAGACTCCGTGCTACTACTGAAAAATTTTCGCAAAACTAAAAAAAACCCTGTATTACTTTGTCCGACACGCGATGATATTATGATGATTGATCATCAAATACGTACAATTATGTTGATTGCTATTTAACAGACAAAAGTATTAAAGATCCCCATTCCTGTAAAACAGGAATTGAAACAGTTCTTTCAATACTAACTTGTACACTAAATATACATTAGAAACTAAAAATATTCCATTTCACAAAAAAACACGACCCTTTAAACTCATATACCGAATTACTTACCTTAGTATATTGACAAGAAGGATAAAAAAGTACAATAATATTAATCCTCTTTTTACGAACCGGTAAACAACACAAAGACAGATTCAACTGGTCCTTCGAGGCTCAACAACTCTTCACCTTAACATATTTTTCTACATTTAAGGTTTGTTACATACTATTACGTTCTATTTTAAGTAACTATAATATATTTTGTGGTAACAACCACAATACAACCACAAAATACTTTTTCTAGTAGTTTTTTTATTTCGGATCAAAGGACCAAAAAGCAAGTACATGATTTTTCTGTGTTTTGTATTGCTTTTTGTTGTACTAACAAACGCTCTTTCGAATGTCAACAACCTGTGTCAAAATTAGATTACTGTATTATTACGTTTATTTTTTTCATAATACTACTATCTACAAACAACATGTTAGTTGTGTTTTGTTCTTATAATAACTGAGAATATAATAACACACTTTTTAAATCAGCGAAAAGGTAGGCAAAGGGAACAAAAGAGATGAATTGATTAGTATCATAATCATCATCATCATCATCAGCCGAGAGACGTCCACTGCTGAACAAAGGCCTCTCCCTTATCAGTATCATAATATATTCGGCATAATTTCACACTCTGTACAATAACTGACAATCAGGAAAACCTCGAAGCCATGGCCTTCTCCAATCCTAGAAACGAAAATCGAACTCGCTGCTCAATTAAAGACATTCTCAAGGTGACAAAAAATATTTTATGCGATATAAACATTTCACAAGTCTGTAACAACCTTAAAGCTAAAACTAATAAAAACAAATACTTCGAAATTGAGTTCTGAACTTAGGTTCCGCAGATTATAAATAGGCTCCTGTATAATACAATTTACTGTTTATAATCGAGTTAAATTTTGAAACGTAAACAGAAAGGGTTTTCTTTGATTGATTAGTATTTTAGTTTGGATTAACTTCTAGTTTTAGACCTAAGAATTTTGAATTGGAAATGTATAAAATATTTTTTTTACATAAAAAACATTAGTACGTAAATTAGAGTATGGGCTTCCTCTTCCTTTTTTTTTTGTTTTTCATAATCTTCATACTGAGTAAGCAGATTGGAGATTGTAGGTTTATCAGAGAGCTCTGCTTCTTATGTGGTTCACTATCTTATGTGCAGTCTTATGACACCCGCAGGAAGAGCTGGGATGGCTACTATTTTTTTTTAAGGGGGAAAATCAGTCAATGACTTATCCCACGTTGAGTGAGGCGAGAGGTAGTGTCAGACTCTTACTGACTAAAAACTACTCCATTCCTACTCCTGCTCTTCATGCTGGAGCCACGGTAACCCGCTAGGTAAATCGCAGCTCCGGGTCGGGCATCAGCCCTACTGGGCCGCATCTGGGGTGGTCTGATGACTATCTATACTATTACTTTATGGTTTCTAAGTAATAACTCTATCTCTAAAATATTATTTGTTTACGTACCGCATAAAATGGCTAACAGCTAGCTAGCTAAACGTGCTCTAAGCTGCCTTTATACACCTCTACTAGAGAACTCACTAATGCATTGATTAGTTTGTAGAGCAGAAGACCAATCGGACGGAACGGCTTTGAGTTCGAGTTGAGTATAAATTCAAAGGATTTTTACCCAAGTGGATAAAGCTGATTTTTTATTGAAATACCAAGCAAAACGTTTTTAAAAATGGGAAATGTAAGGGAATATTTTATACCAATTAAGATTTCATAGAAAATCTTACGAAGCCATTAATTTAAAAAATGAGGTATTTGTTTTTACGCGTCGTTAAATACTGACTTTCTGTTTTATGTGGATGACAAAATCTCTCAAGTATTAAGAGAAAGAAGTACACCATAGCTCAACATACCTATATATTACAAAAACTTAATAAGAAAATAATAAAGGCAATTCGAAGAACAAAACGATTCCACGGAATCTACCACGGATATCTAAAATGGGACAAAAACGGTATATTCCCTAAAGTGATCCTTTTGTCGGTCAACTCTTTTTCTAAGTACCATTACACACACTTAACAAAATTGTATCATATGTTTATTAATTCTGAAAAATAAATCAAAAGGGATCTTGCTTATTTCACAAACTATAATGTTGACAAATTATTAAACAAAACTTGAACTATAATTCACCGTTGATAGTCAAAATTTTGGTGATTAAAACGAAATTAGCCATCTTAAAAATAAAGTTTCGGTGAAAATATTTGTGTCACTTAAGACAACGTTTGCCTTGAAAGTTTTTGAATGAGGGGGCGAAATGGACTTTTACTTTTAGGGGCGTTGATCGCCAATTATGTTGAGTATGAATTTAGGTCGCATTTTATCTAGCACTTAGGATCAGTGCAGTGAGATTTTATTACATATTTAATTTAATTTTGGGAATTTTTGATTAAATGACTGAAGAAAGAAGCGAAAGAGGTATGTAAGATTCGTAGCAATTAGCGTTCCATTATCTATGCCCACCCCCATGGGAGACACGTGTGGATATGTATGTATTTTGATTAAATTAGTTAAGTTTTTGTTTTGGCTGATTAAGTATTATTTTCTTCTTGAATTAAGTGATTGCAAGCACGTCTGGTAAATCAAACGGATCTTGAGTAATTTGGTATGGTATGTTTGATACAGTCTAAAACGCACCAACAAATCAAATAAAAGACACTTTGTAACTATTCAATTCATTCACGTAACATAACATCAAACATTCAACGTACGTATTGTACTCGTACATACACTTTTCTTAAATTACTTTTCATATAATCGATCTATCTTCTTTTAGAACCTCTCCATCAGTCAACCTTTTAAATCATCATTCTTAGTCACATGAGATTAATAACAACATCGTACCATAAGACCATGTTCATCTATACTAATACTAATATTATAAAGCTGAAGAGTTTGTTTGTTTGTTTGAACGCGCTAATCTCCGGAACTACTGGTCCGAATTGAATAATTCTTTTTGTGTTGGATAGTGCATTTATCGAGGAAGGCTATAGGCTATAAAACATCACGCTATGACCAATAGGAGCCGAGCAGAGCGGGTGAAACCGCGCGGAAGTAGCTAGTCAAACATAAGGGTAGCTAGAAGTACATACGAGTATACATACATCCTTGTTATTTTTTACTTCGAAACAAATAAACCGATAAACATATTACGCTACTTGTAGGAAAACTCTAGTCTAATATGCAACCATTTTACAAAAATACGTTTACATTTAGACAACCCTTAGCCTGCTTTTCCTCCAGAGATACGCTATGCTACGTTGCTGTGAATGCGTTTGGCTCCCACCAATCATATTCATTGGTACCCAAAGGTTAGCACTGGTGAGAATGGACTCACCTAAGCTATGTTTTTTATATGGAAAGATGCGGTGCTACGGATGACTTCCCTACTATCGATACATCACGTACTCGAGCTGCGCATCTTTCACGCATAACTTAGTATCACAAATTACATCTTCATAGCATATCGCCGTACTCAGAGTAATTTAATGGTTAGTTAAATCCACAGAACATTTAAAGAGAGTAGAAATGAAATAGTTCCTGATTTGTATCAGAACGCGTGTCGCCGTTTCTCCCACCCTTTAATTTCACTACAAGCAAGAGACCAATGTCTGAGCGGATTACCCCCACAAATAAATTACACACATTTAAATCTCGAATTTGCTATTGGTTGTCACACAAACGCAATGACTGCATTTGACGTACACTCCAACACGCATAAAAACTCATGTATGCTAGGGCGAGAGAAAGGTCGATTGTTGATATCGATAAAATTTAAGTAATCTTTTTTTTGTTTTACAAGTATTGTTGAATATTGTGAAATTGTATTCATGCGAAATAGAAACCAAATAATAAAAGTAAAATAAATAAAATATACATAACTGAATTTTAAAACCACTTTTATTACTCAATAAGTTAAAAATCAGTAAAAAAATTAAATCATAGGCACTTTTGAACGTCAAAGCAAATATAATAATATTAATAACGTCTGTCTGTCGGTCAGCCCTCTAGTGAAGCTATTTGCTCGTTCCAAAGTGTAGATTCCTATGGAGAAGAACGAAGATCTGTTCGTTCGATCTTTTTCAATCAGATTCACAATACAATTCTTGATTACATTGCTTTTCTTTGCATCGATTGCTTCAACTATGTGAGAACAATGTAAAACTAATATTCAGTCAAAGCGATAGAAAAAAACCTTAAGAACAACAAAATTAATACAGTCTGGAGCTGACCAGTCCCAGTTGACAGCGCTCGTTCACCAACATGGCACGTACACCAGCACCGTCCAACTCAACCATGTTGCAGGGAATCGAGCGATCCAATGCCCGTGCCACCGCCAATGAGACCTTTGAGTGAGCATGACAACTCTAAGCTGACACAAATGCATTCTACTAGTCTAATTAAATGACAATGCCAGATCCTGCCCCACTTAATTTCATCAATGTACAAGAAATGTAAAATTAATCAATATTATGCAATGAAAATAAAACGTTTGTTTACTTAATTATTATCCTGATAAAGTTGCGGATAAAAATTTGGAAATAAAAAGAATTTAAAAACCCAAGGCCTGCTTCCTGTATTATATATATATATATATATATATATCCCGACCATCTGCGTTTCTTGGTACGTTTGCACAAGGAACACAAAGATTCATTCAATAAAAAAAAAGATTTATTAATGTAATGATTTTAATATGCATTTGGTATAAATACATACTGTTAGTTAATTTATTTTTTTATAATATATATTATAATGAATGCATATTCTAATTATTATTTCGTGTTTGAACGTTAATGATTAGATGTAACGAAACGTCATTGGCGTGCGTGTGTCAGTTACGTCCAAAAAGTCATTATTTGACATTCGCTCTGTCTGTTCTGTTTACATTGTTGTTTCGTTATGACTATGATTAAAAGTAGGATTACTAAAGGTGATATTGGTGATGAAATTCCTTCCTTCCATAGCTAAACCAGGGGGTTTATCATAGGGATGATAGCATTGTAATAATATAAAGCACTTAATTTAATTATTTCTACCATTATAACTGCAATTAATCTAAACTGGTACTTGACCTAAATGTAATTTTTTGTTCTTAGATTTATATAGAAACCGCAAGCTCTAAAGGCTTTTAATCATGTTTTTAGTTATCACTAATAGAGCAGCAATTGAATGCTACATTTGGCATGCCTGTACAATATATTTTTTGGTGGGGCAAAGCTCTATAGAGATTCTGGCATTGTCATTTTAGCTAATTACAGGGCTCTCACATTTACAATAAATTTGTATAAAGTACAGAACACATTGAAATAACATGGTTATAGTTATATTTATAACGAAATATGCTACATTTAGTAGGAATCCAATTAATTCTACCAGTTGTGTCAATCCACAATTTTCTTACACCTGGATCTGTTGGAAACCTAAAACATAATATTAAAATAAATTATATGTCACATTCTATATAAAAAAAAACATAAAACTCACTCAAAATCTATATTACTAATTAGTCGTAATAAATAATACTTATTATTGTAATTATAAAGTGTGCTATTGATTATAATAGACTGTATCATAGTAACAATCGACATTGATTACAAATTTACCCAACACTATCGATGTCATAGATTTTGTGGAAATGAACTTTTGTTTCGGTACTCGGGACTCTCGCAATGGACGTAATACATTGCGCGATTGCTCACGTAGTGCAAGATTGTACTCATCTATCGCAAGCAATGTATTACTATTAGCCTGCTTGCGATTATATCGTTTTTGTCTATAAATTTCATAATGCTAATGTTATAATTACAAATATCACAAGTATTTTTATGTTTTTGGACTTACCGGTGAAAAGAAATTCCTTCTCGTGCTATGCTACACACCTGGCTTCTTTTCCGACACGTTATAATAGCGCAAGACGGCATAATATAATATTTTTGCGGAGATACGTACGCTGTCAAAACATGACAGCGATTGCTAGCCGGTAAGTATGAACATTTGAGCGTTATGACAGCGGTATGCACGTTCGTTCGCACCCTCGGCGCGCGTGGCCCGCCCACAAGGCCAATCCAGTCTCTTTCTTTTATCCATGGTTAAATCTCTCTTTAGAAATTGTTTTCAAAACAAAATCATTACTAAAGAATGGTTTAAGTAATCAATGTCTCTGAGGACGACAGTTAGCTACATAGCACATCTCTGGTAGAAAAGCACCCATGAACAACTCTGCATTGAAAACGAGTTTGTGAATTAAACAGGTATAAGTAGGTACTATGCAGCACCGATTCATACAATCATCTGCCTCCGATCACTAGCTCAATCGGTGTTCAAGCAAATATTAGCATAGTCGATAGCTATTTGTATAGATCCTAGATTCCAATGTTTGTCTGAATAATGACACTCCCAGGGATTTCTACGTGCATTCTCTAAAGAATTGCAAATACGGATAGTTCGTTTTATGATATTTTCTGCAACTAGCTTAATGTTTTATTAAAATATTCATTCAGTGCCTTATTTATCGAGCAATAATAAGAAGTTTGTCGTGTTTTAAAACAAATGATTAGGCTTTTTTGGAAATCCAACCAATAATATAATGTCACGCCTTATATGTAAACATAATAAAATTATTACGATTACGTGATTCACGATGTATTTCTGCTGTTTCTTTTCCGAGTATAAAAAATTAACAGAAAATATCCAAAAAAGTACGGGCTAAATCGAAAAAATTAAGTCCATCTACCATAAAACTAATAGACGATAGACAGAAACTTAACATTCACACACCAGAATACAAGTCTAAAGATAAAGAAGTTAAACGAAAAATACGTACAGATATCCGAAATTATAATACTCAGGTAATAAAAACAACTCTAGAACAAAACCAGTCACTTAGAATTGCAATTAGGGGCATAGAAAAAGGAAAAATAACAATCAGCAACCTCACAGATAACAACGGAACAAAACAGACCGATAAAGAAAAAATTTTAGACATTTGTACAGAATACTATAAATCCCTTTACGCAACCGAAGACAGCTCCCAAATTCATCTAAATACATACACATGCCCAGAAAACATCCCACCAATAAGTGGTTATGAAGTTCATCGAGCGCTAACCAATATGAAATACAGCAAAACACCTGGTGAGGATGGCATTACCACCGAAGCTTTAAAGATAGGAGAAAAAGTTCTGTTGCCCCACATCACCAATCTGTTCAACTGCATATTAAAAACTGGTACACTACCCGAAAAGTTCTGTCACTCCAATATTATAATATTGCATAAGAAAGGGGACAAATCAAACCTCACAAATTATCGCCCGATTAGCCTGCTATCGCATTTGTACAAAACATTCATTAAAGTAATAGAAAACAGAATATCCGACAAACTAGACCAATACCAGCCAGCCGAGCAAGCAGGTTTCCGACGCGGCCTCTCTACTACAGACCATTTACATACCCTCAACCAAATTATAGAAAAGTACTGTGAATTTAAGCTTCCATTATACATTGCGTTCATTGATTACTCCAAAGCCTTCGACAGTCTCACCCATTCGTCCATATTCACAGCCCTACATAACCAGAACATCGACCCCACATATATTAATCTACTAAAAAATATATATCACAAAAGCACCGCAGCCATTAAGCTACACAGGTTAGGCCAATCCTTTCCTATCCACAAAGGAGTCAAACAGGGTGACCCGCTATCTCCTAAACTCTTCACAGCGACTCTGGAAGAGGTGTTTAAAAAGCTTGCGCCATGCTGGAGCACGAGAGGCCTGGTCGTCGGGGAGAAGAGGTTAACAAACCTTAGATTCGCCGACGACATAGTGCTCTTCTCCTCTTCAGCATCAGAATTAGGCAGTATGATCAACGAACTCAGCAGAGCGAGCCTTGAGGTTGGACTGAAGATGAATATGTCGAAGACCAAGGTAATGACCAACAGCTCAAAACATAGGTTAGAAGTAGATGGAGTGGAGATTGCATACGTCCAGGAATACATCTACCTCGGCCAATTAGTCTCTTTCCAGGCGAGACAAGAAAAAGAGGTTGCTCGACGCACCGAGAACGCCTGGAAAAGCTATTGGTCCATGGGAGACCTAATGAAAGGCAACCTCCCATTAACATTAAAAAAGAAGCTCATGGACGTATGTATTCTCCCCATCCTCACCTATGGTGCACAGACCTGGTCTTTGACAAAACATCAGAAGTCCACACTCAAGGTTTGCCAGCGAGCTATGGAGCGCAGTATATTAGGAGTCCGATTATCGGATAGAATAAGGAACTCTACACTGCGCTCCAAAACTCAAATCGCTGACGTTGGTCAGAAAGCCGCAAGCTTAAAGTGGAACTGGGCTGGTCATGTCTGCCGCATGTCCGACGAACAGTGGGCAAAACTCACCACTGAGTGGAGCCCACTAAACGTCAATAGACGTCGCGGCAGGCCCAGAAGGAGATGGCGGGATGAACTCGACGCCTATGAAAAGGATTGGCCACAGAAAGCTCTGCATAGAGACGAGTGGAAGGAGGGTAGGGAGGCCTTTGCCCTGCAGTGGGACGATCACGGCTGAAAATAAATAATAAATAAATAAATAATATCCAAAAAAACATACATAAGTACCTAAAGGGATGGACACTACTCCAGCTTTTTCCATTTTCATCACAACATCATTAATGCTCTTTGCAAAGAAAAATCCACTATTTTCGTGTAAATCCAAGTACAATTACCTTTTCCATTTCATAAAACAGGTCATCAAAGCGACGTAGCAGCGAGGTGCACTCCTGACGAAAATCCGGAATACAGCCAACGAGGTTTTCAATTAGATTCAAAACGAAATTGAAAAAAACCTGTGAAGCCTTAGTTTACACGGTTATACTGTCGAAAAAGTAATAGAGCTTAGTTATATTTTTCGAAATATTAGCTCAAGTTTATTGGTTAAAATCATTTTAAATGACAACAATAATTTATTCAGGTTATGCATCGGAAAAAGGGCGCCGCCGAAAATTAATATGTTAATCCAGGCGGGATTACTTAATAAGAGATACCTTTTATGAATCGAAAGATTAGTAGGCAAATCCTACCGAAAGATTAGTAGGATTCGTAGCAATTGGAGTTCTATAGTCTCATGGAAGACAGGCGTGAAATTATGTAAGTAGATATCTTCTATACTGCAATGAAACTGTTATGACCTTTTAAGAGCAACATACAATAAAGTAACTAAAATACTTATTTATTATAAATAAGACAATTTATCAACCATATGTAAACCTCCTCCTTATTGGGAAGTCGGTTAAAAATGTAAGTTAAAAACTAGTTATTCTTTTACACCCGTATGTCAGTCAGCCCAGTCCGGGAATTTTTTTAAACAAATCAAAAAGTTCCGGCGCCGTGCATCAGTCACACGTCTCTCTGTAGTTTCAGAGCACTAATATGGCTGACTAACGAGATATCGGGTCACTGTTGGGACTCGTTTGTCCGAAACACGGAATTTTGCACCCTAAGGACGTCAACGTTTAATTGGAATTTTTGAGTCTATTTTAGTGTTTTTGTCGTTGTGTATTTAAAAGGTTTCTTTTTAAACAATATTGTTATGTTGAGACATTATTTCTTCGTTAAATTATCGTAAGTAGGTATAGGTGTGGGGAAGAAGATTAAACCCATTCATGGTTTAATCTTCTTCTTATATACAAAAACGAATTTCTGTTCGTTAGTCTCCGCTATAACTCGAAAACGGCTGTACCGATCTAGCTAATTTTGGTCTTGAATTGTTTTTGGAAGTCCAGGGAAGGTTTAAAAGTACGTAGTTTAACGGATCAGCTAGTTTGTATGCTATTTCCAGTAACAGTGTCTACATTAATAACTCGAGGTTTAAACCGGTGTCTGGTGAATAGCAACAGCCTCACACTAATATGATAGAACTGAAAAACAACAATTTGTTACTAAAAAAATATTGTTGTACGTATTGAACTTTTTTATACCACGACGGGGCAAGAAACACATAGCTCACCTGATCGTAAGTGGTTTCCGTGGCCTATGAACGCTTCCAACACTTAGAACACACCTATTTTCCTCGAAAAAATAAAATGATTAAATATCATGGTGTTTGTCTGTATATTCTCTTAATTTGTCCTCCAACCCCCAATTACTACAAAGTCTGTGTACCCTTGGGATACTCTATGGATATCAGTCATCGTTCGTTGTGTGGGTGACAGCTGTCAAATTAATGATTTATTGCACAGATAATAATCTAAAGTAACTTTTTTTTATTTGTGAGAAAAAGTTTTGGGTTTATATCGATCATAATCAATGGGACATAGGAGTGGCCTTGTTTGTTGGGTTATTTTTTTCATGAATAATAATAATTTCTAGTTGGAAGTCTTAGTTGTATAGCATATATCAAATTTTATTAAAATCCGTTAAGTAGTTTCAGCGTGATTGACAGACAAACCTCCAAATAAACAAAATTTCACATTAATAATACTAGTTTCTGCAAGCGGCTTCGCCTGCATTCCTTTGAGACAAAAAATATCCTATCATCCAAATGAGTTCAATCCTTGTCTGTATACTAAATTTCATCAAAATCCGTTCAATAGTTTCACCGTGATTGACGGACAAACATCAAACAAACAAACTTTCACATTTATTTATAATATTAGTGTGATATAAAAAGTTCTTTACAAAACTAGCAAACTACACATCAAGGGTTTTCGTTTATCTATAGAACTACTTCGCAGTAGTTGTATAACTCCTTTATACAGTTGTTCAGCAAAACTCCTTTATTATGAGTACTATTCAACTTGAAGAGTTATCCATCAATCTAGGAAGAGATCTACGAACCATTACCTCAAACTCTATTTTAAGAGTCTCTCAGAAACCCAAGGTAAACCGAATTAAGACGAAACTTTCACAAAACTCAAACACAAGAACTTTCAACCTTGTTTATATTAATTAAAGGTTGACTTTAGATCTTCATGTAAATTTTCTAAAAACTAATCCTAAATCTCATGTAAGTCTACATAAAGTTTTTGAAGTGTAAATGATTTTAAGTTTTGAGTGATGATAACACTTGAAAAAAAAGATATACTAAAAATTAAGAAAATTTGATTGCCTCGTTGGTCGAGTGGTCGCAAGTGCCAAGTTGACTCCCGAACACGGGTCTCGGGTTCGATTCCCGGATTGGGCAAAGTATTACTGGGATTTTTTCGGTATTTCGACAAATTTCTCAGTAGTAGCACGGAGTCTGGAATTGTGTCTAGTACCTATATTATGGCAACAGGCTCACTCCTCGCCCCCTATTACATGGGATTTATAACACAAATGGTGAAAAGTGGGTGTTCATTGTATAGCGGCATTATGTGTCGTAATGAGCACCTCTGCCTACCCCTTCGGAGATAAAAGGCGTGACGTTGCTGCTGTAAAGAAGATTTTAATTAATATATTTTTTAAGGAATTTTCTTTGCGTGGGCGTTGAAGAGCCTCCTACGTAAGTAAATCAGCTGAGACTTTAATGTCTGAAGTTTATTACCAATAAATCTTCGAATATGTACCTATTCCGCTTTTAGCTTGGATACTGACGACTTAAACGTATTTAGGCGATTCGAGAAATTTAACAATATCGAATTACTTTTTTTATGGTATAGAGGGCAAACTGACGGGTCATTTGAAGGTAAGCGATCAGCACCGACTATGAACATCCGCAACGCAAGTTAAAGGTGCATTACCGGCCTTTTAAAAAGGAATACGCTCTTTTCTAGAAGGTTTTGAAAGTTGTATCGATTCGGAAATATCACCGATGACAGCTTATTTCACAGTTTTGCTGTGCGAGTTATGTTATATATAGTTATTATATTATTATGTGTTATCGCCGCCTCAATCAACGTGGTATCGAGAACATTGCACATTTACCAACTTTTTTCCGAAATCGCTACAAGTTACGACGTAGACAATTGTTACTGGGCGTATACTGTAGCTACGAAAATGATTGTTGCTACGGCGTAGACTATTGCTACGGTACAGTCGATTGCTACGGCGTATACATTTGCTACGACATACGCTATCGCTACGGCGTAGTAACTGCTACATTGATGTTTAATGACAAATACTATTTATCGTTTATTTTACACAATATCTTTGTTATTCAATCAATTTGGTGTACACAATATTAGTCTTATAGATATAGGATGTACCAACAACACATTTCTGCGAACATAGAAACCAGCTTCCGACCAACCAATTAGAACTTGCGGCGATGACGTGTATACTGGTGTGTTGTGTCAGTCATATGGCCATTCTCTCTACTAGAGCACAGAATACTATAGTTATGTAGTGTCGTCAGAGATGATTTCTTATGTACATTGGGGTGAAATAATACCTTATGAGGAAGCCTCTTATGATGTAATTTAAACCACATATTTGTTATCATCTTGGCGAATGATAAACGAAAAATTATGAAATAGTAAGTCAAATATTGCATTATTCTCTTTGAGCTACTTGGAACACTATATTCATTTTTCTAATTTTAGGTTTTTATTGAAATATTTAGTTGTATCATGTTTCTGTAGACTAGTAATACTTGTAGTTTCATTTAACTTATATGAGTGATCTCCATACCGTATAACAGTTACCGCGAATGTTTTGAAGTGGTTTCAACTATGAATTATTATTCAACTCATTCTACAGACCCATGCAAGAATGAAGACGAACAAAATGTTTTTGTAACTTTGACTAACAACGTACAAAGTGATTAATTGGAATTCAAGACAATATTTCGGTTGTGCGTAGGTGTTGTACGTTTAATATGGTTACAGAAGTTTCAGAAGATAATAATGTTTTAAGAAATTTTACGCTCAAATGGAGTTATCTTATTGTGATGGCCTCGGTCTCTTAAATGTCACTGCTAATCAAGTGTCTACTTGTCTAGTGTTGTTTATGAATACGATTAATATTATTGGTTAGGATTTAAATGAAAAAGAAGCTGCAACGTAATTATGACTCTTTTGGTGTTGCGTATATGGTGATGATTTGTCTGCTCATTAGCCTCTCTCCCCCATAAAAAGTGTAGTATATAATTTTAGAATCATGAGGAATGAATAATTCCTGGGAGCCACTCATTGGTTGGTTCAATCATGCTGGCCAATTAGAGTGCAGAACGGGCTCTTGTTTCGTTTTCGTTAATGTGAAGCAAACTCGTTCTAAAGGTACAGGTCACTTCTTACCGGCCTATCTGTAAGTCATTGGGAGAGGTCTATCTTCAACAATGTGGCTGAAATATATATGATAAAACGTGGATAATAACAGAAATAGCAAGAAGTAATTTAAATTACCCCATTAAAACCGCCCAATGGAAAGAGCTTATAATTTTTCGATAACGTTTGTTTTGTTTCACAAACACATAATAAATGCGTGTCAACACGATTCAAATTGTTACTTTATGTTTCTGAAATTATATGGTTTTCTGATCTAATCTACTTTATGACACGTATAACAGTGTAACACGAAATAACAAAACCTTGTCTACGATGACTTGCTAAACAAACATTCGTGTTTGATCCGTTCTTATACTAAGAACTCGAGGGATGATTTTCTTCATATACTGCTCTTTGTAAACATTACATAGATGCTCTGTAAACATTTAGTAACATACTGATATTAAATACTGTGTTAACAAAACTTTTTTTGGTCTGAAATTAAATCTGAGTTTAGTGATGAAGGTTAAAAGTGTATGTTTTGTTTGCTAAATATCTTAATTTGGTACTGCAATATATCATTTTTTTTACTATCTGTCAAGGTCTATGGAAACTACTTCCATTGATAACATTATAAAACCTGTGGTGTGTATTTAAATAATTGCTACAAGCTATTTCGTAGACTTATACTACGCCGTAGCACGTAGCTGCGTAGCTACGAATTTCGTAGAATGTCTTTTAAAATCATAATAATATTTTAATTATTATAAAATTTACTACACGAAAATTTTAGAGTTAAAACAAAAAGAACAACTTCGGTGTCCCTGAAAACTAAATTTATGTTAGGCTAATAATGAGCTTGTACAAACACTAATTAGACTAATAAAACTCAATAACAAACTAACTACAACTGAAAAACAAACAACACGAATTGAAATAAAACAACATTAATAAAATGTATGGAAAAAACAACAAGACTTCAAATGAAATTGAATTTTATATTTTCAATAAATCAATTTTAAACCAACTTTTCGAACTACAAAGTTCTGGAGTTGCGGTGCAACCTCAGTCAATACTTCTAGACGCTTGACAAAGTAAATTTAAACTTCAAAACACTTTGATAGAGTCTATATTCCAAAGCCATGATTGTTATGCAAGTTTACCGATGCAAACGGTCACCAATGGACTTTGAATTCAAACTACTTTTTGGTAAAAGCGTTTGTGCTTCACGTCGAATTCGAGTGTGGTATAAATTCGTCGTACAATATTTTGGACGTTCAAATTTAAGGGTGTAATGTATGTTGATATTTTCTTTGATGCTGAGTGTAAATTAAATTGAATTGTAATTTTAATTGTTAGACCTCCTCTCGTCTATGACACAGAATTATCCTAATAGTCGCACCTAACTATGTGACATCTTCTTAGTTAAGGAATGTTTTTGTATATTCTATGTCTATTTACATTTCTGAATAAAAATCTAATTATTTATTTAATGTAAGACATGTAACGCAGTTTTTGTTTCGGTATAACGTCACGAGATAACGTTAAGAAAAGAATACAAACTTAACTCAGCTTCTATTAGAACAGTTAACCCTATTAAATAAGAAACATAATTTTTTATCATTGATTAAAAAAACAAAAGAAATATTAGTGTTCCTGCGTACTGTCGTGAGACACTGGCGTGAGTTAAATTACATAGTACATATAAATTAAAGTTACAGCAACAAACAGAACAATTACTCATCCACATACTGTCTGCAGTAACTAAAGATTAACTGCAGGAACAGACAGACAGACAGACAGACTCATAAAGATAAATTCCTCTAGGATTGGCCTTCATCAAGTTTATCGAAAGTAGACGAGCACTTTCTCCAATCTGTAACTAAACACCTTTAAGAACTTCACTCGGTATCTTACTAATCCGTCTTCTTTGTGTGACGTCAAGACGCTGTCTTTCAATTTATGAGCATGCAGACTTGGGAGACATAATAAAAAAAGAAGAATTCTTAGGAAAGTTTTAAGTTTTTAAACTGACATAGTCATTTGTAATATCATAAAACGGGATATTTACCATGTTTATCAGTTTTTGTCAGTTTCATCATGGCGCTTGCAACAGAACCGAAATATCGGGAACTCACAAAAAATACTAAACATGGTATTTACATTTAAGTTCTAATGATTTTACTTAGGAGAGCTACATGAATGTCCATTACATCTATTGGTATTACAGTATAGAAATAAAACACATGCTTAAATATAGCGTGTGCCAGTGACAGTAACAAATTTCTTTAATAGTTGATCTTATGTATAAATGCTAGACAGATTTCACCTAAATATTTCTTTCTATATAAATGCTAAAGAAAACATATGGAGCATGAGCGCAGACAATAAAAATATAAAGCTCCAAAGTGATCTTTAACCATTCTTGTGCCGAAACGCGGATCCAAGCGAGACGCAATGTGTTTTCTATTGTTGTCTTATATACCGGCCATACGAGAGGTTAAAATCTTCTTCCATTCTCTAAACACAAATCATACTAACCTGTAACTTAAGCCCAGCAACAATAGACTATAAGCCAAAACCACAAGAAAATCCACCTCTACTAATAGAACAATACAATAACATACACTAGTACATTCTGTTAGCTTAAAAGACAAAGTTCAACGAACCATTAGCCTCACCCTATGTAGATAATATCCTACTACGTAACTCACTAATCCAAGCAAATCCAAGTCTGTAGAACTAAGTTTTGAGTTTGGTTTGTTTTAAAACCGCTGTCTAACAAAGTGCATGCAAAGTACTGATGAACGGTGAAGTTTGGATAAGGTAAGGTTAGTGATAATATTATTATGTAGTTTCTACACTTGGGAGCAAAGAAATGAAGCCACTAGTGTCCTTTATTTTCGTTTTAAAGAACCCTCTGTAACATAAAAATGTAATTTGTTTTACAACAAAATATACTTATTTTAAACGTAACTAAATTGTCTTTCATTCGACATGTATCAGAAAACATTTATCAAGACATGAAAAAGAAAAAAGGAGTAGCTCCATTTCTTTCAGCTCCCTCTTGATTATTGTATGTCCAATAATTAATTAGTTATTGTATAAGTAAGTATGTATTGCGATTCACGGATTTTACTCGACATACAGACAGATAAATATGAATTTATTGCCATAAACCGAGCCTTGTTTCATTATTATTTACTTACCACCAGGTGAGGTGGTCAAACAATAAAATACCAAGGAATCGAGTCAAACCCCAGAAAACTCGCTTCATAGTCTTTCTTGCGACCGCTTGATTAACAATGTCACTAATGATACCTACTTTAACCATTTCTATATTCTAAAATCGGTGAAACTACAATGCATCAGATTCATTATTACAGCTCATTCAGAGATTATTCAAAACATTTATCGATTTTCTCATTTCAAGCCAAAAATGCTATCAAATTTAACGTTTCTCATTCTGACTCTGTGCCATCCTCGCAAGCATTGAAGACTTTCATTAATCTTTTATGAAAGCTATAAAATACATAGTTTTTGATGGACGATTTTGTCCGTCGATCCACAACGTAGCGTACGACCCAATCATCATCATCGACAATGTAGCATTTGGACACATCCATTGGTGGTCTAGTAAATAGTAGTCCAAGATAGTATATAGAATAGAATCAGGTTTTGCTTTGCGGAAATCTATGCTACACTAACAATTTATTAGAATTTTAGTTTTAATTCCGCTTATATGACTCTCCCGCCCGCAATTAAATGCTCATGCAGCAGAGGTGCAACATAAAACCACACACATACCATACAATGTACCATTCGACATAATATGTATCGCTCCTTCACGGAGCATCCTGATCTGATCCACGGAGGTGTTGACTGGGCGGTTCCCGCAGTTCAAATTGAGTTTCGTTTTCGTTTAATCGCGGGCGGGATGGCAGCACACCACATGTTAAAAAATACGCGGAAATAAACGGAATTAAAACTATAAATCTAATGTATTGTTAGTACAAGATATTTGTGTGAGAAACAAAACATCTATATTTTAATTATCTGAAGTATAAATACTCAAGATGCTAATAATGGTCACTGGTTACATTGGTTATTACTATCACTGCCCCATCCATAGGCGATTCAATATAAACCTAGATTACAATTTTTTTTAATACAACGAAACATTTATAATCCTGTATCCTATAAAAGAAAAACTAGATTTTTCCATTGATTAGATAAAAAGTACAGAACGTTATCTACTACGGCCCTAACGTATTTCTTTAGCTTTCGTTAGTTACAGAAATACGCTAAATTAACAAACAAAAGTACCTATTTCTGGTTCTATGTTATTTTATCAGTATTTTTCTTTAGTATTTAAAAGTATACTATATAAATAATGAGAAAGGAAATAATACGGATATACGACTGATAGAGATCTGCACTAAGAGACACTGCTGACTTAAAGTAGATTGGGATAAAGGTTGGAGGGCGATGTTGACATCGGATAAACAATATCTGTAGTAGACAAAGACAGGGTGGAGAAAAACTACGTTAAAAGTAACATATCTACTACTTTTGCTCATACTTTTTTATTTGAATTGATAATTTACTCTGTTCATTTGGATTATTGTTCTTAGACTTGAAAACTACATAAAACGTGTAATTTAACTAAAAATCACGGTTATACGTGAGTAAACTGCGATTTATTATTGATGGATAAAAGCTCTACTACGTGTGTAAACAGTGATTTTAAGTTAATTTAGTATGTCTCACGATAGTTATTAGTAAATATAAATATAAAACGTGTAATCACATGTGGAAGTTTTTTGTTTGTTTGAATGTTTGCCCGTCAATCACGCTGAAATTACTGAACGGATTTTGATGAAATTTGGTATACAGACAGGGTATAAGCTGATTTGGGTGATAGGATTTTTATCTCACGGGAATAAAATCAAGTTGAAAATTACTATTATCATACTCCTTTATTTCCAATCAACAATTTATCCCACATCCTTATTCCCCACACACGATAAACCAAACCATTATCAACCTTAACCGCATGACAAAAGATAAACTTTCTTCTAATCCGAATGCCGATGCAGAAAACTAAATAAACTTTTTAAATTGGTTTTCAATTATAAAGTTGGAGGCGGCAACCAGTGGCACATACATTTCAACTAGAAAGTCCTCTACCATGTGTTTAAAGCAATAGTATTTATCGATACTCGATAGCGACGACGTAAATCTTTTGTGTGCTAATTTTTAGTTCCATAAGTGACCGCTAGAGGCACTGTTATTTGACAACTAGTCAAATGGAATACTTTGATTGAAATGTCAAAAAACTTTTCTATGTTTTTTTTTTTCAGAAACACTCAACTTTGTTTTTATGGAACACGTAAATGAGCCGACGTATCACCTGATGGTAAGCAATCGCCGCCGCCCATGGACACTTGAAACACTAGAGGCGTTACAAGTGCGTTGCTGACCTTTTGATGGTTAGGGTAAGGGTTGTTGGGGACTCAGGGATTGAGAAGATTGGGAAGGGGGTAATTGGGCCTCCGGTAACCTAACTGACACAACGAAACACAACGCAAGCGTTGTTTCACGTCAGTTTTCTGTGAGGCCGTGGTATCACTTCAGTCAAGCCGGCCCATTCGTGCCGAAGCATGGCTCTCCCACACTTGAACTACTAGAAAATTACTCTCATTCTTTTATTTCTTTATTAAAAACTTTTTTTAAACAGTCGAAACAATTTATTTTAGACCGATGTAACTATCCAATTACTACTCGTATTGCTTTAATCTCATGGTAGAGGTACTGTTTAGACCTACGTCCAACTGTTAGGATAACTTAATTAAACTTTTATTTCCATTTACAGTGTTCAAATTAAATCGGTCGCTGATTGAATGTGGTTACAGTTGCAGGCTAGTTTTAATGGAAGTGTTTTCGATTTTGTAACTATTTCATTGTTTTCAATTAACCTCTTGTATGCTGGTATATGAGACACAATAGAAAACTCATTGTGTCTCACGTAGATCTGCGCTCACGATATACTACAGGTTAATTTCTTTTTTGTTCTTTTTCTTAAAAAAAACGTGGCCCCACACTAGGATTTTCTCCTGTGTCGTGGGTGCGTTTACAAACATACAACAATTTGTGGATCACACAACGAGTGCGGGAATCGAACCCGCTACACTTAACACCGCAGCCGGTTGCCCACCTACCGCGCCAACCATGCAGAATTTACATAGGTGTGTTGTATACACATACACATACATATTGTGCTGTAAAGTAACATTATAAATGTGAAAGTTTGTTTAGATGTTTGTCCGTCAATCACGCTGAAACTACTGAACGGATTTTGATAAAATTTATAAGCTGACTTGGGTAATAGGATTTTTATCTCACTGGAATCAAATCAATTATTATCATCCTCATCCTTTATTTCCAATCAACAATTTATCCATCGTCCTTATGGGGAATAACACAATAAACCAAACCACTAACTGCCGCACTCAGAGACATTGAATAATTACTTAAACTATTCCTTAGTAACGATTTTGTGTCGAAAACAATTGCTAAGGACTAGGTTAAGTAACCATTAAATGACTCTGAGTGTGGCAGTAAGATAAACAAGGAAAATCAACCTTATACCTACCTACCTAACTCTCAAATTTATTTCCTAAAGAGATAAAATACATCAACGTCGCACGTCGTCCGTTGTTCAAACCAATCAAAATATTAGCTTTACTTGCATTTAAAGGCAAAACAAACAATACTTCCGTGTTAACATGCCCACAGCCCCAGTGATTAATTGTGTGCGAATAATGTGATTTAAGCAAAATAAATTAGCTTTCCTGATGACCGGAACATGCCTTGACCCAAATTCCCGTGCATCCATTTGTAGCCCCTACTTTTTTACTCTTTGAACAAAATCACTTTTGTTGTATAGTTTTTGTGTTGGTTAATTGGTTTTGTAGATAAGGTAATGATTGTTTCCCAGATTCTCTTTTAATAAACTTATTAATTAGTTTTTTGTCATTATCACGATTACTAAACACAATTTCTTACATTCTGTTTTAATTTTAAGTTTTTTTTTATTTCAAAATGTATAGTAAACAAAATAATAATATTATAAATTCGATAGTTTGTGAGATTGCATGTTTGTGCGCATGTGTGTTACTCAATCACGTCGAAACGGCTGAAGGGATCGGGATGAAATCTGGACCAGGGATAGATGCTGCTAGCTTGTAACTTTATAGCTTGTAATGAATAAAAGAAAGATAAAATTATTATCTTAAAGTATGTTTCTAATCGATAGAAGATATTTTCAAATAATAATAATTTTATTACAGACAATTATTCAATACATATAATTGATTAATTAATAAAAAACATACCATAAATCAACCAGAAATACAGGAAAATACATATTTAAATGACAGATTTTCTAGCACAATAGAGCCATTAAATGAAATTTATGGTAGGGCCTTTAAATTCATACAGCATTATAATTTATGATGGCAATCAAATAAAATATAATGAAATGCTTGTTTATTGAAAAAAGAAATGACATAAGAAAAAATAAATTGCACATTTCATGAGGTTTTAGTTAAGTGACAATGATTAATTTAAAAGAATTTAATTTTCCATTATTTATTTGTATGCATCATCATATTTTACCTTACATTTTCTGGTCAAAATTTTTAAGGTTGCTTATCATCTACGTACTAAAAATCATGCTTAAAAAAATTGGTTTTCTTACAAGTAAACATTTTAATGTTTCCTAGTAACATGCATTTTTGAAAATAAATTAACTACATTTAATTAATTTGTGTCAGTCTGCACCTTAAAAATATAAGCAGCAATTTAATCATAAACTATAATAAAAAACGAAAATTTAATTAACTAGTGAACTAGTTTTAAATTAAAGAAATAACTAATGTACTTACTGCCTTACTCGATAAATTGACTATTAAACAAAAAATATTATTCAATTCGGATCAGTACTTGTGGAAAGCATAAACAAACTAACTGTGGCGACACATGACTAGTGACAGATGACAGAAGTTGCACATAGACGATCGACGAACAAATCTACGGATGACATCATAAATCCTGCATCGCTCATATGAAGTTTAAAAGCTGTTGGGCAACAACAATTGAGCATAAAGCCCGCCAGACATGATCACCTCGCCTGGTCGGAGGATCCTCTTTTTTTAGGGAACTTTACTCTCTGTTCCCTAAAAAACTCTTCAGCTTTATGTAGGTAATAAAAGTAAAAAGTATAACATAAGATCCGCCATAACTTGTATGTCACAATATATGAAATAATTAACATATCCCAGTGAGGAAGTCTTTAGCTAAAGACCTAATTAGGCCCAACTTTGTTCCCTTAATGAAGACAGAAACAATTGGAAAATCTTTCTCTTTTTGTATATTTTTTTCTTTTGTTTTTTTGTATCTTTTGATCAAAGGCCGTTGTTTTGGAGATGTGATTCTTTAGTGAGTGTAATTTGGGTCATTGTCGACTATATTTGAATTTCAAAGATGGCTTCTTATAGAGGGAAAGGGTTGGAACCTGAAAAAGGAGGAAAAATATCTGTTTGTTTTCCATTTTGATGGTTTAAATAGAAAATGTTTTTATTTATAACTAGCTTTTGCCCGCGACTTCGTTCGCGTGGAATAGTGACTTCCGGCAAATTTTTGGTTTTAACCACATAGTTCCCGATCTCGCGGGATCTCTTCAAAAATGAGATGTGGAAGATATTCCAGGGAACTCTTCAAAAATCAACATAATGAGCTCTGCGTTTGAATTTAATAGATGTATACTCACTTAGGGCATTGAAAAAATAGTTTAAAAACGGACTTAAACTAACTTAAAACTAAAGAAAGCTACGAATTACGAATTTATAACAATTAAAAAAGAAACTATATTACAACCTATCCTCTATGCTATAATAACCAAGCTTAAACTAAATAATTTAAAAGAAACGACTTAAATCTAATCTAATTAAAAAAAAATTAGACTTACAATTTTATTAAAAAAACTAACTACAGTAACTACTAATAATCGATATCAAACTAAACCTACGTTAAATAGTTTAACCAAAAAACCAGGAAAACCCAACAAATAAACTTATTAATTGACAAATACAACGAAACCAATTTAGAATATACGAAACAGCAGGACCACTACAGACAAATAATCATACGACTGATAATACACTTTTTCTACGATAGTACCGAAGCGCTCGGCCGATACCCAACCAAATGAATGTAACGAAACCATAGCGCGATCTATTTCGATCTATCGAGGATAAAGACAACTTGGATTATTTATTTATACTCCGTTCGGGCATTTTCTTTGTACTAAAAGTTTAATTATATTGATATTATTTTTTTCATACCTTTTTACTATTTATTTACTTTTTTCGATGAATTAAAACAATAACATGAACCGAAGTCGTGTAACGATCGACATAGAATTATCTATACTCCGTTAGAGCATTTTCTTTGTACTAAATGTTTTATTATATTGATATTTTTTTTTTCATACCTTTTTACTATTTATTTACTTTTTTTCGATAAATTAAAACAATAACATGAACCGAAGTCGTGTAACGATCGACATAGAATTATTTATAAATAATTTATTTCTTATTTTTATTTTTTGATTTTTGAAATAAAAATATATCTATGTCCTTTCTAAGGTTCTAAACTATATCTGTACCAAATTTCAACCAAATCCGTCAAATAGTTGCGGAGATTAATGGTATAAGCATAGAATGTTCGACGTGATTCTTTAATTTGACATAACTTTTTTATTTATGAACCGATTGACATGAAACAAACACTAAATGTAAATTTAAGCATCCCACAATATATTCGTGAAAACCGCATCCAACTCGGATCAGCCGTTTCTGAGATTAGCGCGCACAGACGAACAGACAAACAGACAAACAGACAAACAGACAAACAGACAAACAGACAAACAGACAAACAGACAAACAGACAAACAGACAAAAAAAAAGTTAATTACATTTTTGGGTTCGACATCGACATAACAATAACCCCTGCTATTTTTTTTATTTTTATTTTCAATGTACAGACAGCACTTTTCTACGATTTTATTATATGTATAGATGAAGTAAATAATATGAAAGGAAAATAATGTTAAAATAATTATCACATGATCTAATACATCGATTTCACAACCGTTAAATGCATTTCACCTCGAACTGGTTCATATGAGTCTAGTCTAGGAGTCATAAGGCTAAGCTGCAAACTACCAAGCGGATCACTGGGGCTCTGCCTCGAAAAGCAGAAGAAGTAGGAACGCGATGGGTTTTAGTCAGTAAGAGTCTGACACGAGCGCGTTGAGAGGGATCTCGCCGCGTCCAAGCGGGAGAAGTCACTGGATGATTACCCCCCACCTCAAATCCTAGGTTACCTAGGCATATTCAGTTAGTTAGTTCGTTGTCAGGCTACCCCTAGCCACAGACAAATTATGTCTACAGCTGAATGCTTTTGTTGTAGTGATGACAAGATATCAGATTCAACCAATTTATTTCCATTTTTACCTCACTAAAAATATTCAACCATATTTTTTTGACAATAGCCGTAAAATATATGGATCCACAAAAAAGAGGGAACTGACTAAAGATATCCGTTTTCCATACATTTTTTTGCAAAGTGTCACTTAAAATCCAGTCACGTAGTCAGTAGGCATCGGTAACTACCGCACCCTTTCAGTTCGTTTTTTATCATGCCAGACCTGAATCTGCCATTTTGTTAGCTTAAAACTAGTTTAAACAATTTCCAAACTTTTTTACGTTAATAACTTGAAAATCGTGCAGAAACTCTTCCAATCGATTTCTTTTTAAGTATGCTATCTAAGTATCTACGCCTCATATAACACTTTAATTGTATAAACACCTCATTTGTCTTATATGTTCGGTCCACAAAAAAATAAAATCTTAGACATAGATGTAGGTACATCAACAACGTGGTCACGCAAAGCTAGAGACAGAGACGAGTGGAAAAAGCTGGAAGAGGCCTATGTGTCACAAGACACGCTGATCACTAATTAGGTTAACTGATGTGTTAGTTTATAAGTTAGATAAAAATGTAAGTTAATGTATAGTTTTCAGCAATAAAGGCTTATTAAAAAAAACATCAACAACTGTTACGTTATCAGCCCAAAAGGCCGGCAACGCACTAAACTTGTAACCCCGCTGGTATTTCGAGCGGCGGTGATTGCTTACAATTAGGTGATCCGTCTGCTCGTTTACCGATCTTAAAAAAGAGTATGATAACCAGGTACATTTCCAAACTTAGTAGGTACAATTGAGAGATTTCGCAAATCTCAAATATCTTACAAGACTTTATACAACTCATGCCATTTAGTCCTCTTTGCTCAAATAAGTAGATAAAATTCAAATTAGTAAAATGTTACATACATACAAGACGGACACTAAAATAAAAATTAGTCATCTACCTTATTGAGAGATTTTGAAAAACTTAAATATCTTAAAAGACTTTATACGACTTATGACAATTAATTCTCTTTGCTCAAATAAGTAGATAAAAATCAAACATTAATTGTTACATACATACAATTTTTACATGCATAAAACAATATTGATCCGTAGTAACTGGGTCATAAAATAAAAGGCTGTCAGACCGTCAACTTTACTGATGGTCCGTTTTAGTCATAGAGCTCGGCAAACGGTGTGAGGTTACATTTGTTTTTAACTGACGTTATCGAACAGTTCTGAATAGATAACACGCAAGTTTAAAGGTGAACGAAGCCCCGAATGGAAAGTTTTCTTGTTAAAAGAATTTCACTAAACAATACAATAGATTTTTAGTTTCAATTCCGCTTATACGTAGATGTATTTTTAACATGCGGTGCCCGCAATTAAATGCTCATGCAGGAGAGTTGCAACATAAAAACACACACATGACATGCAATATACCACTAGACATATGTTTCGCTCCTCCACGGAGCATCCTCAGAAGGTGTTGACTCGGCGGCTCCCGCAGCTCGAATTCGATTCAAGCAAGAAAGTAACGCCTGATTCTATTTTAAATAAAAAGAATTTCATTACTGTTTTTGTCTTCAATTTTCAAACGATTCAATAGAGTATCAGTTATACAATTGTTTTAATGTTAAAGTGCTTTAAAGTATCAATGTTTATCGTTCTTAATTAAATAAGTAGTCGATATCTTAGTGTCCCTTTGTCCTTCAGTGATACCAATAAGTTAATATTATTGTAATTTATATGACATCGTCGATCAAACATAATTGAATTTCTTTGTTGTAAGAAAAGATTTATTGTTTTATTTTTAAATGTACACAAAGTAATTCACAATACAAATAGAAATTTAGTTTGAAAACCTTAACTTACCTGTAACAAAAGAAATGACATTTAATGTTATCAAACACGATGTCACTTCTATAATAACAATTTTAAAAATATCTTTGACGTAACAATAGTTTCTAATTTACTACGAGACAAAATGACAAGACACTTTTTTATTTTTACAAAAGGTTTTTATTGGTGACACTTGATGAGGTTCTACGCGGTAAAAATTAAATAAAGAATATCATATTTTTCTTTTCATACCTTTTAAAACAAAGGTCTATCAAAATCAAGGTCGTGTTTAAAATCTACTTTTGTATTTGATTGTACAAAGAACTGTAGGGCCACTCCGGTTCTCGAATGTGAAGTTTCGTTTAATCTTCGGCTGTAAGTTTTATTGATTTACTAATGAAATTACATAAAATAACGTTTTATTTTTAATTTGAAATCAAAACCTGTTTATATATCTTCATTTCAATTGTTTATTTTTGTTCACGAAAGTTCGCAATTAATAGAATTGTAGTACGAAATTTGTGAACGAAACTTGGTTTTTCGTTGAATTAGAGTAGGCCTCCTGTTTTCAAAGATATAGAAACTCTCATAAATTCCTTCACTTTTCATAAACCAATATTAGCATTGACATTACTTAAATAATTCTCTCAATCTGTTAGCTAAAAATTCAATTTCTATGTATAGAAAGCAAGTTGACCTACCCCAAACTGTTAAAATTTTCACTGGATTTTCATCTTTATATCCAAAACTGTAAATTTGAAAATCCAATAAAGGACTTTGGCTAAAAGGTGTAAGTTGACGTGCTACCGTCTGTACCTAAAACTTGTGACCTAATCAATAAGTGTTAGTCTCCACCTGCCCCCGTAATAGCTTATATGAATAATGTTTCATTTTATTGACCTGACATTGACAAATCATTGGAGTCGTAGTTCGTTTCGATGAAGACCCACCGTTGTATCTCAAGGTCATAATTTGATTTACCATGAACGATGTTTGTGTCGTAATAGATGGATTTTTATGTTTTGTTGGTATAATATTTTCTTCTGACTATTCTTTGTGTTATTTATTTGGTAGAAGATAAATGTATTGGGTAGAAGTCGTGTTCGTTGTTCTCGAAATGGTATCACACTTAACATTGATATTATAACAGTGAAAATTTGTTTCTTTGTTTGGATGTTTGTCGGTCAATCATGATTAAACTACTAAATAAAATAAATATAAATATTTTATTCAAAAATTTCTTTACAGGATGAATTACATATAGTCTTAAATATTAAACTTAAATCCGAGTCTTACATGCCTGAACTAGGAAATCCTGTGTTTCAGGCGAGAAGAGCTAAAATAATTTAAAATTAACAAATAATCAAAAGGATTCTAAAATACAATAAATTAAATAAATTAAATGATCTGTAAACGAGGACAAGATATCTTATACTATTATAATAATATTACCAAATCTTAACTTCTACATTCTTAATAAATAATATTCTTAAATTAAAAATTGTCTAAAAACACAAAAAATTCCAAAAATGTTAAACTAAAAAAAGCAAAATAAAAACAAAATCACTTTAGCACAAGTAGTAACTTCTCTGTATCATCGTAGGACATTTTTTGAAGAGTTTCCTTAAGAATTCTCTTACAGTTAACATTATTTAAGCAATATATGTTTGCCTTCGCGTTCAATCTATTGTAAAGTAGAGGACCAAGAAACAGGTAAAATTTCGATGTGAAAGCATGTTTGGTGTGATTTTGAGGACAGACTTGATCTTTACGTCTTTTGTTAGTGATATCCGTGCTATATATTAGATCTGAGTGCTGCTTTAATGCAATACTCATTATGAATAACTGTCGGACGGTTAGTACTTCACATTTCTTGTATAGTAGGTTAGTGGGAAAAAGGAAAGGCCGGAAAGTAGACACTTTGAGAATTGCCCTCTGGGCTCTTTCGGTAGTTAGTAACAATGTTTTACCTGCTCCACCCCATGTGGTAATGCAGTATGTTAGTATCGATTGGCATAGAGCAAAGTACACTTGTCTAATTAATTTTGGGTCTGCAATGTTTCGTAATTTTCTGAAAACAAATATCAATTTACGAATTCTAATATTTACTGCTTCTATATGATGTTTAAATGAAAGTGTTTCGTCTATTATAATTCCAAGGTACCTTACTGTATTAGACATTTTAATATTAGGACAAACACATTGGTTATTTATGCTAAATGAGCAGTTATGCGCATATAATGTTGTGGTAGTGCTAGTTAGTTTTTGCTTGCGCATTGAAAACTTGACGTAATTTGTCTTGTCAGCATTTAAGGTTAGGTAATTATTTTGAAGCCATTTATTAATAACATTGAATCCGTGTTGCGCAAACTTGTAGACATTTTCTTCCGAGTCAGCCGAAAACAAAAGTGCAGTGTCGTCGGCATAACAAACGATATGGCCGTGATCTAAATTTAGATTACAGAGATCTTTTATGTATATTAAAAAGAGTGACGGCCCCAAAATACTTCCTTGAGGAATTCCGAAAGCTGTGCTTTCTTCATCATCGCTAATAATATTCCCAATCTTTACATATTGCGTACGTTCTTCTAGATAGCTCTTAAATAGTTTCAGCTGAGTTTCCCTGATGCCTATGGCTTCAAGCTTGCGCAATAAAATGGGAATAGAAACTGTGTCAAAAGCTTTGGCGAGGTCCAGGAAAATTCCTACTGTGTGGTTACCATTATCAAGTTCCTGAGCTAGATAGGCGGTTAGATGGTGTACGGCATTATCTGTAGACATTTTAGGTCTAAATCCAAACTGCCGCTTAGATAGAATAGATTTATCCTCCAAATATTTATAAAGCCTATTGTTTATAATCTTTTCCAATATTTTAGACATAGAAGGCAGTAAGGAAATAGGCCTATAATTCGTCACTTGGTCTTTACTCCCTGATTTGTAAATTGGGACAACAACAGCTTTTTTTAAGCACTTGGGGAACACACCTGTATTTAAACATTTATTAAAAATGCAAGTTAACGGCGGTACTAACAGATCTTTGAATTGCTTAATAATTTTATTAGGTATGTTATCCCAACCAACTGCACAGTCGGCTTTTAGACCCGTAATAATCCTTTCGACTTCCGCTTCGTCAGTATCTAGTAACACAAAGGATGATAAAGTAGTGTTAGATGCAAACAATGAGCTTAATTATTATGTTATCGGCTTACTCACGTACTGTTTTGACGATTAACTCGACTAGTTTCAAGCCATGCAAGAGGCTCATATTCATGAGGAGCATTTCGCGACACACGACGCGGCGATTGTCACGATGCTACTGACGACTCGAGTTTCGCGCCCATCGCGCCCTCTGCCTGGAATCGCGCGTACTATACGGCGCGTGCGACGTGGTTGGCTCGTTAGACTCGTTCGCCGGCGGCTGCGTAGGTGTTGGGTTCGATTCTCGGGTCGACGCAAAGACGGTGCTGCATACCGCGCTCACTGTGTCACACTCCAGACCCGCAACATTGTAGGCTGACGCAGATTGTAGACTTGGCTTCCAGGCAGGAGGTAATGCCCAGCCACCGTCTCTGTTGAAGTTGGGACGACGACTTATTTCGATGGCCTCACGTACTTTCCGCGGTACGAAGTATTTCTCCCTCGCTAGTACGGAGACCTTGTCGAAACGGAGGAAGTGAGTCGTGCCCGCGCTACAAGCATGCTCGGCTACTGCAGATGTATGGGTGTCCATGTTCTTCACACTGCGTATGTGTTCCTTTAGTCTGGTTGTGATGTTGCGGCGAGTTTCCCCGATGTAACTCGAGCCACAGTCGCACGGTATCATGTATACCCCGGGAACTGCCAGTGGATCCTTGTCCTTAGGCGAGCGTAATAAGTTTCGTAATTGACCGGGTGGGCGGAAGATCGTCCTGATGCTGTATCTTCGGCGTAACAGGTGTCCGATGGTGTCGGTTACTCCTTTCACATAGGGTAAAAATGCTGGAGTCCGCTCCGCAACTGCCGGTCGTCTTTTACACGATGAGCTCGCCAGTCGAGTACATTGGCGCCAGTTGTACCCATTAGTTTCCAGTACCCGTCGAAGGTGATCAAGTTCCGCGTCAATGTACTGGGGATCACACAGGTTCAGTGCCCGGTTGATTAAAGTACGGGGAACAGAGGCAAGATGGGAGGGATGATGGTGTGAGTCGGCTCGTAGGTACCGGTCCGTGTGTGTTGGTTTACGGTAAACCGTGTGTGTCAGGCGGCCGTCTGTTTCACGCCTCACGAGCACGTCTAAGAACGGCAGCATTCCTTCTTTCTCCTCCTCAGTAGTGAACTGAATGCTACCGTGCACCGAGTTTAGGTGTCCCACGAATTCCGCCACATGTTCCCGGTTGATGACAGCAAATACGTCATCAACATATCTCCACCAGTATCGCGGTCGCACCGGGGCGGATGTTAAGGCTTGACCCTCAAACCACTCCATGTACATATTAGCAACCACTGGCGCTAGTGGCGAACCCATAGCAACCCCGTTCACTTGCTGGTAATAATCCCCTCTCCACAAGAAATAACCTGTTGTCAGGCAATGGCTTACACTGTCAATGTATCCAGTAGGTAAATCTGTCCCGTTCAATGTTGTGGTGATAATATTTATTGCCTCATCTACTGGAACATTTGTATAAAGTGATGTGATGTCGAAGCTCATAATTATCTCTTGTTCTCGGAGTCGGATATCAGCCAATAGTGTGATGAAGTGACGGGAATCCTTTACGTATGAGTTCGTTTTCCCAGTAAAAGGCTGTAATATAGTTGCCAGATGCCGCGACAGTTTATAGGTTGGTGCATCAATCTGACTAACTATAGGTCTCAGGGGCCAGTTTGGTTTATGTATCTTGGGCAAACCGTAGATCTTGGGCGGTGTAGGGTTATGAGGGCGTAATTGTGCTACCAAGTCTTTGTCACCTAGGCCTTGCAATAACTTTACAGTTTTTGTAGTCACCCGGGCTGTCGGATCGTATGACAGTTTCTTGTAGACTGTAGTGTCACTCACCATTTGCGTGATTCTCTCTTCATACGCCTTGGTATCAACAACCACGGTCGCGTTGCCCTTATCAGCTGGTAGCACAAGAATGTCCGGATCGTTACGCAGATCGCGAAGTGCAAACATTTCTTCCCGCGGTATGTTACTCTTGGGGGTGTAGATCTACGCAACAACGATGATACATCTTGCCGTAGGCACTCGGCATCACTGCGAGGTATCCTATTCCGTATAATAGTATTTTCGATACTGCTGATGATATCCTCGACAGGTATTTTCCGAGGGGTTGGAGCATAATTTAGGCCTCGGGCTAACACATTGACGGCATCGCAAGATAGTTGTTTTGATGACAAATTGATGACCGTTTCCGATCCTTTGTGTGTGTCACAATTTATTTGTTTGTGCTGAGGGTAGTTGTCTGTTCGTGTCAGGTTCATCAATTTATCATTTTGCCTACGTGAAGTGCTTTCCCCGATGCTTTCTGTACGGTTGTAGGTCATCGCATCCAAAACATTCCATACCTCAACATCCAACGTCCGCGATAACTGTAGGTGTAACTTGTATACATGATCATTAACAAACACTAGTTTGCGCCGGTAGTCCGAGATTGCGTGACGTAGAAGTTTCTCGCTCGCGACGCGGAAGAATTTTTCGTAACCCCGAATGCACTTTACAGGCCTGATTTGCGCGAACTTTGGCACTACACCACTATCACGGCACTGTATCATGAACTGCAAACCACACTCGAGTTTTTTACGTTTCACTCTCACTCGCGTAAACTCCTTCACTTTGTCTAGCCATACCGCGCCGTAACGGTCAACTATAATTTTATTGTAACTTTCGTGAGACATACTAAATTAATTATTATGTTATCGGCTTACTCACGTACTGTTTTGACGATTAACTCGACTAGTTTCAAGCCATGCAAGAGGCTCATATTCATGAGGAGCATTTCGCGACACACGACGCGGCGATTGTCACGATGCTACTGACGACTCGAGTTTCGCGCCCATCGCGCCCTCTGCCTGGAATCGCGCGTACTATACGGCGCGTGCGACGTTGTTGGCTCGTTAGACTCGTTCGCCGGCGGCTGCGTAGGTGTTGGGTTCGATTCTCGGGTCGACGCAAAGACGGTGCTGCATACCGCGCTCACTGTGTCACACTCCAGACCCGCAACATTGTAGGCTGACGCAGATTGTAGACTTGGCTTCCAGGCAGGAGGTAATGCCCAGCCACCGTCTCTGTTGAAGTTGGGACGACGACTTATTTCGATGGCCTCACGTACTTTCCGCGGTACGAAGTATTTCTCCCTCGCTAGTACGGAGACCTTGTCGAAACGGAGGAAGTGAGTCGTGCCCGCGCTACAAGCATGCTCGGCTACTGCAGATGTATGGGTGTCCATGTTCTTCACACTGCGTATGTGTTCCTTTAGTCTGGTTGTGATGTTGCGGCGAGTTTCCCCGATGTAACTCGAGCCACAGTCGCACGGTATCATGTATACCCCGGGAACTGCCAGTGGATCCTTGTCCTTAGGCGAGCGTAATAAGTTTCGTAATTGACCGGGTGGGCGGAAGATCGTCCTGATGCTGTATCTTCGGCGTAACAGGTGTCCGATGGTGTCGGTTACTCCTTTCACATAGGGTAAAAATGCTGGAGTCCGCTCCGCAACTGCCGGTCGTCTTTTACACGATGAGCTCGCCAGTCGAGTACATTGGCGCCAGTTGTACCCATTAGTTTCCAGTACCCGTCGAAGGTGATCAAGTTCCGCGTCAATGTACTGGGGATCACACAGGTTCAGTGCCCGGTTGATTAAAGTACGGGGAACAGAGGCAAGATGGGAGGGATGATGGTGTGAGTCGGCTCGTAGGTACCGGTCCGTGTGTGTTGGTTTACGGTAAACCGTGTGTGTCAGGCGGCCGTCTGTTTCACGCCTCACGAGCACGTCTAAGAACGGCAGCATTCCTTCTTTCTCCTCCTCAGTAGTGAACTGAATGCTACCGTGCACCGAGTTTAGGTGTCCCACGAATTCCGCCACATGTTCCCGGTTGATGACAGCAAATACGTCATCAACATATCTCCACCAGTATCGCGGTCGCACCGGGGCGGATGTTAAGGCTTGACCCTCAAACCACTCCATGTACATATTAGCAACCACTGGCGCTAGTGGCGAACCCATAGCAACCCCGTTCACTTGCTGGTAATAATCCCCTCTCCACAAGAAATAACCTGTTGTCAGGCAATGGCTTACACTGTCAATGTATCCAGTAGGTAAATCTGTCCCGTTCAATGTTGTGGTGATAATATTTATTGCCTCATCTACTGGAACATTTGTATAAAGTGATGTGATGTCGAAGCTCATAATTATCTCTTGTTCTCGGAGTCGGATATCAGCCAATAGTGTGATGAAGTGACGGGAATCCTTTACGTATGAGTTCGTTTTCCCAGTAAAAGGCTGTAATATAGTTGCCAGATGCCGCGACAGTTTATAGGTTGGTGCATCAATCTGACTAACTATAGGTCTCAGGGGCCAGTTTGGTTTATGTATCTTGGGCAAACCGTAGATCTTGGGCGGTGTAGGGTTATGAGGGCGTAATTGTGCTACCAAGTCTTTGTCACCTAGGCCTTGCAATAACTTTACAGTTTTTGTAGTCACCCGGGCTGTCGGATCGTATGACAGTTTCTTGTAGACTGTAGTGTCACTCACCATTTGCGTGATTCTCTCTTCATACGCCTTGGTATCAACAACCACGGTCGCGTTGCCCTTATCAGCTGGTAGCACAAGAATGTCCGGATCGTTACGCAGATCGCGAAGTGCAAACATTTCTTCCCGCGGTATGTTACTCTTGGGGGTGTAGATCTACGCAACAACGATGATACATCTTGCCGTAGGCACTCGGCATCACTGCGAGGTATCCTATTCCGTATAATAGTATTTTCGATACTGCTGATGATATCCTCGACAGGTATTTTCCGAGGGGTTGGAGCATAATTTAGGCCTCGGGCTAACACATTGACGGCATCGCAAGATAGTTGTTTTGATGACAAATTGATGACCGTTTCCGATCCTTTGTGTGTGTCACAATTTATTTGTTTGTGCTGAGGGTAGTTGTTTGTTCGTGTCAGGTTCATCAATTTATCATTTTGCCTACGTGTAGTGCTTTCCCCGATGCTTTCCGTACGGTTGTAGGTCATCGCATCCAAAACATTCCACAACTCAACATCCAACGTCCGCGATAACTGTAGGTGCAACTCGTATACACGATTATTATTACACACTAGTTTGCGCCGGTAGTCCGAGATCGCGTGACGTAGAAGCTTCTCGCTCGCGACGCGGAAGAATTTTTCGTAACCCCGAATGCACTTTACAGGCCTGATTTGCGCGAACTTTGGCACTACACCACTATCACGGCACTGTATCATGAACTGCAAACCACACTCGAGTTTTTTACGTTTCACTCTCACTCGCGTAAACTCCTTCACTTTGTCTAGCCATACCGCGCCGTAACGGTCAACTATAATTTTATTGTAACTTTCGTGAGACATACTAAATTAATTATTATGTTATCGGCTTACTCACGTACTGTTTTGACGATTAACTCGACTAGTTTCAAGCCATGCAAGAGGCTCATATTCATGAGGAGCATTTCGCGACACACGACGCGGCGATTGTCACGATGCTACTGACGACTCGAGTTTCGCGCCCATCGCGCCCTCTGCCTGGAATCGCGCGTACTATACGGCGCGTGCGACGTTGTTGGCTCGTTAGACTCGTTCGCCGGCGGCTGCGTAGGTGTTGGGTTCGATTCTCGGGTCGACGCAAAGACGGTGCTGCATACCGCGCTCACTGTGTCACACTCCAGACCCGCAACATTGTAGGCTGACGCAGATTGTAGACTTGGCTTCCAGGCAGGAGGTAATGCCCAGCCACCGTCTCTGTTGAAGTTGGGACGACGACTTATTTCGATGGCCTCACGTACTTTCCGCGGTACGAAGTATTTCTCCCTCGCTAGTACGGAGACCTTGTCGAAACGGAGGAAGTGAGTCGTGCCCGCGCTACAAGCATGCTCGGCTACTGCAGATGTATGGGTGTCCATGTTCTTCACACTGCGTATGTGTTCCTTTAGTCTGGTTGTGATGTTGCGGCGAGTTTCCCCGATGTAACTCGAGCCACAGTCGCACGGTATCATGTATACCCCGGGAACTGCCAGTGGATCCTTGTCCTTAGGCGAGCGTAATAAGTTTCGTAATTGACCGGGTGGGCGGAAGATCGTCCTGATGCTGTATCTTCGGCGTAACAGGTGTCCGATGGTGTCGGTTACTCCTTTCACATAGGGTAAAAATGCTGGAGTCCGCTCCGCAACTGCCGGTCGTCTTTTACACGATGAGCTCGCCAGTCGAGTACATTGGCGCCAGTTGTACCCATTAGTTTCCAGTACCCGTCGAAGGTGATCAAGTTCCGCGTCAATGTACTGGGGATCACACAGGTTCAGTGCCCGGTTGATTAAAGTACGGGGAACAGAGGCAAGATGGGAGGGATGATGGTGTGAGTCGGCTCGTAGGTACCGGTCCGTGTGTGTTGGTTTACGGTAAACCGTGTGTGTCAGGCGGCCGTCTGTTTCACGCCTCACGAGCACGTCTAAGAACGGCAGCATTCCTTCTTTCTCCTCCTCAGTAGTGAACTGAATGCTACCGTGCACCGAGTTTAGGTGTCCCACGAATTCCGCCACATGTTCCCGGTTGATGACAGCAAATACGTCATCAACATATCTCCACCAGTATCGCGGTCGCACCGGGGCGGATGTTAAGGCTTGACCCTCAAACCACTCCATGTACATATTAGCAACCACTGGCGCTAGTGGCGAACCCATAGCAACCCCGTTCACTTGCTGGTAATAATCCCCTCTCCACAAGAAATAACCTGTTGTCAGGCAATGGCTTACACTGTCAATGTATCCAGTAGGTAAATCTGTCCCGTTCAATGTTGTGGTGATAATATTTATTGCCTCATCTACTGGAACATTTGTATAAAGTGATGTGATGTCGAAGCTCATAATTATCTCTTGTTCTCGGAGTCGGATATCAGCCAATAGTGTGATGAAGTGACGGGAATCCTTTACGTATGAGTTCGTTTTCCCAGTAAAAGGCTGTAATATAGTTGCCAGATGCCGCGACAGTTTATAGGTTGGTGCATCAATCTGACTAACTATAGGTCTCAGGGGCCAGTTTGGTTTATGTATCTTGGGCAAACCGTAGATCTTGGGCGGTGTAGGGTTATGAGGGCGTAATTGTGCTACCAAGTCTTTGTCACCTAGGCCTTGCAATAACTTTACAGTTTTTGTAGTCACCCGGGCTGTCGGATCGTATGACAGTTTCTTGTAGACTGTAGTGTCACTCACCATTTGCGTGATTCTCTCTTCATACGCCTTGGTATCAACAACCACGGTCGCGTTGCCCTTATCAGCTGGTAGCACAAGAATGTCCGGATCGTTACGCAGATCGCGAAGTGCAAACATTTCTTCCCGCGGTATGTTACTCTTGGGGGTGTAGATCTACGCAACAACGATGATACATCTTGCCGTAGGCACTCGGCATCACTGCGAGGTATCCTATTCCGTATAATAGTATTTTCGATACTGCTGATGATATCCTCGACAGGTATTTTCCGAGGGGTTGGAGCATAATTTAGGCCTCGGGCTAACACATTGACGGCATCGCAAGATAGTTGTTTTGATGACAAATTGATGACCGTTTCCGATCCTTTGTGTGTGTCACAATTTATTTGTTTGTGCTGAGGGTAGTTGTCTGTTCGTGTCAGGTTCATCAATTTATCATTTTGCCTACGTGAAGTGCTTTCCCCGATGCTTTCTGTACGGTTGTAGGTCATCGCATCCAAAACATTCCATACCTCAACATCCAACGTCCGCGATAACTGTAGGTGTAACTTGTATACATGATCATTAACAAACACTAGTTTGCGCCGGTAGTCCGAGATTGCGTGACGTAGAAGTTTCTCGCTCGCGACGCGGAAGAATTTTTCGTAACCCCGAATGCACTTTACAGGCCTGATTTGCGCGAACTTTGGCACTACACCACTATCACGGCACTGTATCATGAACTGCAAACCACACTCGAGTTTTTTACGTTTCACTCTCACTCGCGTAAACTCCTTCACTTTGTCTAGCCATACCGCGCCGTAACGGTCAACTATAATTTTATTGTAACTTTCGTGAGACATACTAAATTAATTATTATGTTATCGGCTTACTCACGTACTGTTTTGACGATTAACTCGACTAGTTTCAAGCCATGCAAGAGGCTCATATTCATGAGGAGCATTTCGCGACACACGACGCGGCGATTGTCACGATGCTACTGACGACTCGAGTTTCGCGCCCATCGCGCCCTCTGCCTGGAATCGCGCGTACTATACGGCGCGTGCGACGTTGTTGGCTCGTTAGACTCGTTCGCCGGCGGCTGCGTAGGTGTTGGGTTCGATTCTCGGGTCGACGCAAAGACGGTGCTGCATACCGCGCTCACTGTGTCACACTCCAGACCCGCAACATTGTAGGCTGACGCAGATTGTAGACTTGGCTTCCAGGCAGGAGGTAATGCCCAGCCACCGTCTCTGTTGAAGTTGGGACGACGACTTATTTCGATGGCCTCACGTACTTTCCGCGGTACGAAGTATTTCTCCCTCGCTAGTACGGAGACCTTGTCGAAACGGAGGAAGTGAGTCGTGCCCGCGCTACAAGCATGCTCGGCTACTGCAGATGTATGGGTGTCCATGTTCTTCACACTGCGTATGTGTTCCTTTAGTCTGGTTGTGATGTTGCGGCGAGTTTCCCCGATGTAACTCGAGCCACAGTCGCACGGTATCATGTATACCCCGGGAACTGCCAGTGGATCCTTGTCCTTAGGCGAGCGTAATAAGTTTCGTAATTGACCGGGTGGGCGGAAGATCGTCCTGATGCTGTATCTTCGGCGTAACAGGTGTCCGATGGTGTCGGTTACTCCTTTCACATAGGGTAAAAATGCTGGAGTCCGCTCCGCAACTGCCGGTCGTCTTTTACACGATGAGCTCGCCAGTCGAGTACATTGGCGCCAGTTGTACCCATTAGTTTCCAGTACCCGTCGAAGGTGATCAAGTTCCGCGTCAATGTACTGGGGATCACACAGGTTCAGTGCCCGGTTGATTAAAGTACGGGGAACAGAGGCAAGATGGGAGGGATGATGGTGTGAGTCGGCTCGTAGGTACCGGTCCGTGTGTGTTGGTTTACGGTAAACCGTGTGTGTCAGGCGGCCGTCTGTTTCACGCCTCACGATAAGGGCAACGCGACCGTGGTTGTTGATACCAAGGCGTATGAAGAGAGAATCACGCAAATGGTGAGTGACACTACAGTCTACAAGAAACTGTCATACGATCCGACAGCCCGGGTGACTACAAAAACTGTAAAGTTATTGCAAGGCCTAGGTGACAAAGACTTGGTAGCACAATTACGCCCTCATAACCCTACACCGCCCAAGATCTACGGTTTGCCCAAGATACATAAACCAAACTGGCCCCTGAGACCTATAGTTAGTCAGATTGATGCACCAACCTATAAACTGTCGCGGCATCTGGCAACTATATTACAGCCTTTTACTGGGAAAACGAACTCATACGTAAAGGATTCCCGTCACTTCATCACACTATTGGCTGATATCCGACTCCGAGAACAAGAGATAATTATGAGCTTCGACATCACATCACTTTATACAAATGTTCCAGTAGATGAGGCAATAAATATTATCACCACAACATTGAACGGGACAGATTTACCTACTGGATACATTGACAGTGTAAGCCATTGCCTGACAACAGGTTATTTCTTGTGGAGAGGGGATTATTACCAGCAAGTGAACGGGGTTGCTATGGGTTCGCCACTAGCGCCAGTGGTTGCTAATATGTACATGGAGTGGTTTGAGGGTCAAGCCTTAACATCCGCCCCGGTGCGACCGCGATACTGGTGGAGATATGTTGATGACGTATTTGCTGTCATCAACCGGGAACATGTGGCGGAATTCGTGGGACACCTAAACTCGGTGCACGGTAGCATTCAGTTCACTACTGAGGAGGAGAAAGAAGGAATGCTGCCGTTCTTAGACGTGCTCGTGAGGCGTGAAACAGACGGCCGCCTGACACACACGGTTTACCGTAAACCAACACACACGGACCGGTACCTACGAGCCGACTCACACCATCATCCCTCCCATCTTGCCTCTGTTCCCCGTACTTTAATCAACCGGGCACTGAACCTGTGTGATCCCCAGTACATTGACGCGGAACTTGATCACCTTCGACGGGTACTGGAAACTAATGGGTACAACTGGCGCCAATGTACTCGACTGGCGAGCTCATCGTGTAAAAGACGACCGGCAGTTGCGGAGCGGACTCCAGCATTTTTACCCTATGTGAAAGGAGTAACCGACACCATCGGACACCTGTTACGCCGAAGATACAGCATCAGGACGATCTTCCGCCCACCCGGTCAATTACGAAACTTATTACGCTCGCCTAAGGACAAGGATCCACTGGCAGTTCCCGGGGTATACATGATACCGTGCGACTGTGGCTCGAGTTACATCGGGGAAACTCGCCGCAACATCACAACCAGACTAAAGGAACACATACGCAGTGTGAAGAACATGGACACCCATACATCTGCAGTAGCCGAGCATGCTTGTAGCGCGGGCACGACTCACTTCCTCCGTTTCGACAAGGTCTCCGTACTAGCGAGGGAGAAATACTTCGTACCGCGGAAAGTACGTGAGGCCATCGAAATAAGTCGTCGTCCCAACTTCAACAGAGACGGTGGCTGGGCATTACCTCCTGCCTGGAAGCCAAGTCTACAATCTGCGTCAGCCTACAATGTTGCGGGTCTGGAGTGTGACACAGTGAGCGCGGTATGCAGCACCGTCTTTGCGTCGACCCGAGAATCGAACCCAACACCTACGCAGCCGCCGGCGAACGAGTCTAACGAGCCAACAACGTCGCACGCGCCGTATAGTACGCGCGATTCCAGGCAGAGGGCGCGATGGGCGCGAAACTCGAGTCGTCAGTAGCATCGTGACAATCGCCGCGTCGTGTGTCGCGAAATGCTCCTCATGAATATGAGCCTCTTGCATGGCTTGAAACTAGTCGAGTTAATCGTCAAAACAGTACGTGAGTAAGCCGATAACATAATAATTAATTTAGTATGTCTCACGAAAGTTACAATAAAATTATAGTTGACCGTTACGGCGCGGTATGGCTAGACAAAGTGAAGGAGTTTACGCGAGTGAGAGTGAAACGTAAAAAACTCGAGTGTGGTTTGCAGTTCATGATACAGTGCCGTGATAGTGGTGTAGTGCCAAAGTTCGCGCAAATCAGGCCTGTAAAGTGCATTCGGGGTTACGAAAAATTCTTCCGCGTCGCGAGCGAGAAACTTCTACGTCACGCAATCTCGGACTACCGGCGCAAACTAGTGTTTGTTAATGATCATGTATACAAGTTACACCTACAGTTATCGCGGACGTTGGATGTTAGGCTATGGAATGTTTTGGATGCGATGACCTACAACCGTACGGAAAGCATCGGGGAAAGCACTACACGTAGGCAAAATGATAAATTGATGAACCTGACACGAACAAACAACTACCCTCAGCACAAACAAATAAATTGTGACACACACAAAGGATCGGAAACGGTCATCAATTTGTCATCAAAACAACTATCTTGCGATGCCGTCAATGTGTTAGCCCGAGGCCTAAATTATGCTCCAACCCCTCGGAAAATACCTGTCGAGGATATCATCAGCAGTATCGAAAATACTATTATACGGAATAGGATACCTCGCAGTGATGCCGAGTGCCTACGGCAAGATGTATCATCGTTGTTGCGTAGATCTACACCCCCAAGAGTAACATACCGCGGGAAGAAATGTTTGCACTTCGCGATCTGCGTAACGATCCGGACATTCTTGTGCTACCAGCTGATAAGGGCAACGCGACCGTGGTTGTTGATACCAAGGCGTATGAAGAGAGAATCACGCAAATGGTGAGTGACACTACAGTCTACAAGAAACTGTCATACGATCCGACAGCCCGGGTGACTACAAAAACTGTAAAGTTATTGCAAGGCCTAGGTGACAAAGACTTGGTAGCACAATTACGCCCTCATAACCCTACACCGCCCAAGATCTACGGTTTGCCCAAGATACATAAACCAAACTGGCCCCTGAGACCTATAGTTAGTCAGATTGATGCACCAACCTATAAACTGTCGCGGCATCTGGCAACTATATTACAGCCTTTTACTGGGAAAACGAACTCATACGTAAAGGATTCCCGTCACTTCATCACACTATTGGCTGATATCCGACTCCGAGAACAAGAGATAATTATGAGCTTCGACATCACATCACTTTATACAAATGTTCCAGTAGATGAGGCAATAAATATTATCACCACAACATTGAACGGGACAGATTTACCTACTGGATACATTGACAGTGTAAGCCATTGCCTGACAACAGGTTATTTCTTGTGGAGAGGGGATTATTACCAGCAAGTGAACGGGGTTGCTATGGGTTCGCCACTAGCGCCAGTGGTTGCTAATATGTACATGGAGTGGTTTGAGGGTCAAGCCTTAACATCCGCCCCGGTGCGACCGCGATACTGGTGGAGATATGTTGATGACGTATTTGCTGTCATCAACCGGGAACATGTGGCGGAATTCGTGGGACACCTAAACTCGGTGCACGGTAGCATTCAGTTCACTACTGAGGAGGAGAAAGAAGGAATGCTGCCGTTCTTAGACGTGCTCGTGAGGCGTGAAACAGACGGCCGCCTGACACACACGGTTTACCGTAAACCAACACACACGGACCGGTACCTACGAGCCGACTCACACCATCATCCCTCCCATCTTGCCTCTGTTCCCCGTACTTTAATCAACCGGGCACTGAACCTGTGTGATCCCCAGTACATTGACGCGGAACTTGATCACCTTCGACGGGTACTGGAAACTAATGGGTACAACTGGCGCCAATGTACTCGACTGGCGAGCTCATCGTGTAAAAGACGACCGGCAGTTGCGGAGCGGACTCCAGCATTTTTACCCTATGTGAAAGGAGTAACCGACACCATCAGACACATGTTACGCCGAAGATACAGTATCAGGACGATCTTCCGCTCACCCGGTCAATTACGAAACTCATTACGCTCGCCTAAGGACAAGGATCCACTGGCAGTTCCCGGGGTATACATGATACCGTGCGACTGTGGCTCGAGTTACATCGGGGAAACTCGCCGCAACATCACAACCAGACTAAAGGAACACATACGCAGTGTGAAGAACATGGACACCCATACATCTGCAGTAGCCGAGCATGCTTGTAGCGCGGGCACGACTCACTTCCTCCGTTTCGACAAGGTCTCCGTACTAGCGAGGGAGAAATACTTCGTACCGCGGAAAGTACGTGAGGCCATCGAAATAAGTCGTCGTCCCAACTTCAACAGAGACGGTGGCTGGGCATTACCTCCTGCCTGGAAGCCAAGTCTACAATCTGCGTCAGCCTACAATGTTGCGGGTCTGGAGTGTGACACAGTGAGCGCGGTATGCAGCACCGTCTTTGCGTCGACCCGAGAATCGAACCCAACACCTACGCAGCCGCCGGCGAACGAGTCTAACGAGCCAACAACGTCGCACGCGCCGTATAGTACGCGCGATTCCAGGCAGAGGGCGCGATGGGCGCGAAACTCGAGTCGTCAGTAGCATCGTGACAATCGCCGCGTCGTGTGTCGCGAAATGCTCCTCATGAATATGAGCCTCTTGCATGGCTTGAAACTAGTCGAGTTAATCGTCAAAACAGTACGTGAGTAAGCCGATAACATAATAATTAATTTAGTATGTCTCACGAAAGTTACAATAAAACAATGAGCTTGTTAGGTACTGCGATTGTGTCCGAATTTTGTCAGCTAAACACTTGCCCACGTTAACAAAGAAATTATTTGCTATGTTCGCAGATGCCAACTGTGATGAATGTGCTTGTAATAAACCTGAAGAAGACTGATTCTGTTTTGCATTATACGTCACATTTTTAATAATTTTCCAGATCTTTTTGCTATCTGCACCAGCCTCTTTAAGTGCAGTGTTATCGTAATTGCGTTTTACTTTTTTTAGGAGGTCGTTACAAAAGTTACGATATCGCTTATATGACACTTGCAATATTAAATTATTCGGATTAGCTTTAGCTTTCATATGCAGTTTATCTCTATTTTTCATACATCGTATGAGACCAGCCGTGATCCATGGTTTTATGTTGCAGTTTTTGTTATTTAACCTAGATAATATGACTGTGTTCTTTTGAATTGCATGTTGCACTTTTTCAATTACGTACAACATACAATACTGCGGATCAGCGGATTTATAAACTGGGTCAAAATCAATATTGCGTAAGTCTTCTTCAAGTTTATGTAAATTCAATTTAGAGACTGTGCGAGAGACCATCTTAGGTAATTTACAATTAAGAATTAGTAATGTAGCACTATGGTCAGTTATTGTTGAGTTAGTTACAAGGGTTAGTGCAGGGGAATTAGTCTTGAGCATTATATGATCCAAGCAGGAGCCACTTTGGTGTGTAGGAAGCATGTGGGCGGAAAGCAAACCATGGAACGCGCATAGGTTCAGATATTCCTCAGCCGCAGCGTCCGCACTTCCAGGAAGAATATTGATATTAATATCTCCAGTTAAAATTATATTTTTGAAAGTTGATAGGTTTTGCAAGGTGTCGTTCAGAGAGTTAGTGAAATTGTTTACATTCGTAAAAAAGGGTGATCTATACACAGCCAGTATCGCAAACTCGGCTCCGATTTTAACTAACAATCTGCTGCAGTCGTCCATGTTTGGTTCCACGACAGACGCATTTAGATGTTCTCTTGCATAAACTATCACCCCGTCATTCTGATTGGAAGTTGAGTTACTCTTATACATACAATATCCCGGAATTTGTGGTATATTATATTGTTTAGCAAGCCAACATTCCGTTAGGACAATAATGTCACAATTTATGTCTAGACGTTTTAGAAAAATGCTAAAGTTATTAAAATTCTTACTGAAGGGATTTTGATGAAAGGACATCAACCAAAATGGGCTAGAGTTTTGAACAGCTGTATTGAGAAAAAGAAGTTCACAAATAATTTAATAATAATATTTAATGAATTTTGATTTCTATTCGGGAGTGTAAATATAAATAATATTAAATAAGAATAAAAACAGTTTTGTAATTGATTATTGTTATTATTGGTGACACTGCCATGACAACAGTTTTGTGACAGTTCTTTTTCGTATTATATTGTGAATATTATTTCGATTTTGGCTATTTTTGACGACTGTGCTATTCAAAATGGATTCTGGTGATTTTCTATCCGATGACCCCGGCTCACTTTTGGACTCAGTACCCGCTCAAACGTTAACCCTGGCAACGAAGCCGCTTTACATGACGACGACCCCGTAAACTTGGACTTTCCGATTTTGCCTAGTGAATCTATATATTGTGTCAATTGTGGAACTGAAATCACTCACAGGAGAAGACACAATGTTAATCTTGTGGAAGTGCAGCGAGTTATACTGCAATGGATCGCACCACAAGTGGTAAGTCATTAAGTAAGTAAGTGTAAGTGGTTGCTGCGCTCATATCATGTCTGTGATATGGTATTTAAGTTGGGCAAGGCATGAAAATGTAACTCCACCAGCTCAGTTTCTAGAAAATGTTTTGTTAACATTATGAAAATGAATAGTTTCACAAATAAACGATTTATTTTAAAGTGTTAAGTTTGTTCATATATTATGTTTAATTATTAATTTGATACAAAGTTTCTTATCTATACGTTTTCTTTGTACTGTAAGCTGCTCAATAAAGTAAAAAATAGTACAATATTTTCATGTTCATGTTCAAGCCCAAACGCCATACAAAGTGGTTGATGTCCTTTGTATACAGACAGGGTATGAGCTGACTTGGATGATAAGATACTTTGTATCCTATGGAAACGCGGACGAAGCCGAAGGCTGAAGCTAGTTATAAATACTTTCTGATTTCTTGATTAGATATTAAATAATTTATTATTCCTGTTTAATTAAACTTTCATCTGTTTTTATTTACATCATACTACGAGTATTGTTCATAAGTCAAAGCCTACCAGTAACTGCAGGAAAACGAATTTCCCTCTTCCAAAAATAAGTGGTATAAATAAATAAGTCATTAAAAGACTATAAATGGCGTAACCAACACATGGGACTTGTCTTCCCGTGTTATGGGCCGACCAATGGCCTGCAGATGAACTCTTATGCAATAAAACGATAGCGATAAAACCTTATCTGTTTATAAGTGAATACTCCTATCTTTTATCTATATGGTATAGATATGGCGTGTCTTACAATAGTACTGCGTGAAAGGAGAGTGCTTTAAATACATTTATTTTAATGAATGACTAGTCGTTGTCCACTGTTTCACTCGCGTGTATTACGGACTTTATGACTTTATTTTCTCCTCCTTAGTATATCAGCTACGTGCCAAAAAATGTTCTGTCAAAATCAATCCAGCCATTTCAGAGATTAACTGGAATAAACAGACAGATAGATAGTTAAACAGACAGACAGACAAAAATTGTAATAATGTTAATTCGGTATATGTATCGTATGTTTATCTATATGCGTGTAGTAAAAAGCGGTTATATCAATATTACAAACACACATTCCGATTTTATTTATACAAATTAAATACAAACGTACTTATTATAAACATTCTTTATTACCAACCCAACATTTATTACAACGCTTCCTAAACTACGAAGAGACAATAAATAAAATTAACATTTTGCTAACAATTTACACAAAATAATAAAAGTACGATACGGTACAAACTACTTTTTACTTTCAACTACTAGTTGGTAACGGAGCGCAGTAGTTTTAAACCGATTATTTTGTTTGTGTCCGTCCTCAAGCGTTTTACAAAGCATAAAATGATATATTTCAGTTCTCTCTTGCTTATTTAAATGCGGCATGCAGCATTTTGGTGGTCGTGTTCGTAGAAGTGTTTAATATTGAGCGTTGTATTTGTTGATATTACTTTGGAATGGGACGTTTAAAAGCTGGGAATAAAAACAAAATTTTACTTGATTTATATATTGATATACCGTACCTGTCATATAATTGCCAAAGGTTACATCCAATCGCTTCTCCCGCCTTACGTGAGGCGAGTGGGAGTGTCAGATTTCCCAGTCCTGCTTTTCGAGACGGAGCCCCGGTAATGTGTTAGGCAGCATATTTGGGCCATTACAAACATGCGAACCGCCACGTCAAAGGAATGTGATAATGCCGCACAACTCACATAAATGTGAGCGAGAGGTCTGATAAAATGTCTTATGACAGTTCGCACATTTCTAATGGTACAACTATAACTATAACTTTGGTTGCCATAACTCTCAATCCAAAGCCTTTTACTCAAACCTCTTTCTTTCATATTACCGTGGCAATTACTCAACAATTTCTTTTTTGATTCAATAATATACATCATTTAAGTGTGGGAGAGTCATCAAAAGGCCGGCAACGCACACGTAACGCCTCTGGTGTTTCATGTATCCATGGGCGGCGGCGATTACTTACCATAAAAAAACTCACTCTCAAACCACTATAACAGATTGCCCCCCAAAAAAACTAAACTACATTCAACTCCACATTTCTTATTTAACGACTACACACCAGAATTTGCATGCGACCATTTTTCGTGAAACCAAGAGAATGCGATTTGGTTTTCAAATCACGTCGCAACACTTTATATTCGTCCGCGGCGTTTATATAATAATTTAGTTAAACAAGTAAAATTGTTTAGTTCTAAAGTTATATTCTCGAAATGAAACTGCATATCTTTTTGAGTAATATTATTTGTGGAGGATGCTGTTGGTGAATTAAGTTAGTAGTCTTTTCAGAGAAATTTTCTCTCGTTTTAATTTAGCTCTTAATAGTGAATGGGGGTTGCAAATGGTCGCTTTTGAGTCTTTATAAATTCTGTAGTGTAGATAAATGCTTGTTTTTGATAAAACAGTCCACTACTCGGCTATAGAGCTCATTTACATTAAAAGGACTTAGTTATAATTTATGTCATTATTTGAATTATAAACAACTTGATTTTGTTTAATAGTTTACTTAATGTTTCACAATAGATATAGATTTATTTTACAAGGAGATGCGACTACACTCCACACACACAAGAATGACAGTGCTGTTGACTTCACATATTAGTGTTGGGGTAACAGTTTACAATAAGCAGTTTAAAAGGTTCTGGGGGCTTACTCTTGAATCCAATTCTGATCAATCGACATTAAATAAATCTAAGTACGGCAATAAATTAAATAGAACTAGGAAGTGGTACACAATGCGTATCTACCTGTACCTTCACCTTCTGTTCTAATGAGAAAAATAAAGGACAAAGAAATTATTATGTTATCGGCTTACTCACGTAAATGTTTGACTAGAAACTTTACTATTTTCAAGCCATGCTAGAGGCTCATGTTCATGAGCAGCATTCTGAGACATGCGACGCGGCGATAGTCGCGCCCTCTGCCTGGAATTAGTGTGTCTCACGTATGTGTAACGAAAGTTATAATAAGACAATGTAATAGCTTAAACTTCCAAACAGAACAGACAAACAAATCAATACAAGTTACTCGTAAACCACTTGGAAAGTTTCACTTAGTTCATTGAGAAATAAACATCAGAACAAGTAACAATGTCTAGGCTAGACCACAAAGTCTTACGTGATATGAGTGACCAAACATCTGAACGAAAATCTTGATTTTGTTCTATTCCGAATAGAAAAAAGTTAAAATTTGTACACAAAAGTCTGTTACTGCCGCATTCGGAGACATTTAATGATTTTTATAGTAACTAGAGAGATACTAAATTAACTAAAAATATGGTTTAGAGAAGGCTGAACGACGTCGCTACGACTGCACATGATGAAGAGTGTGACTCGAAATAAGTAGAGCTTTTCTCCATTAATGTACGTGAGGAAACTGTGATTTTTAGTTGCTACTTAATGATTACTTAAACTGTACCTTAATGACGATTTTGGTCCTGAAAACATTGCTTAAGACCGGGTTAAGTAATCATTAAATGACGCTAAGTACGGCGGTAAAATCTGTTGCTAAACGCGAATCTCGAGAACAGCTAAACCAAATTCGCTATTTAAATCATCGCACAAAATAAAGAAAATGGATATTATAACAGAAATAAAGAAGCCACAGAAAAAGTTTACATAGAAACAAACTCTAACAAACTAAATCGTAGTTTCGGAAACTCTAAACCTAACATTCTTAAGACGAAGACTTATAACCCACGGCTCCACATCAAGTTACACAAACCAGTATAAATTGACCTTCGAATGTGTACAAAGATAATACAAAGCGAGACCATGATAAACTGGTTTTGTATAGCTCGAACGGTAGCCGTGTGTACCAATATAAAGCGAATTTTCTTATCTAGAAACGAGTTTTAATTCAACAGTTCGAGTTAGGAGAATCGATTGTAAAGCTAAGTTTATAAGATAACACTTAAAGTGAACGATTGTTTGTAACTTTGTTTGTTCGTAAGTTTGTGAGCGTGTTTTGACTGATAGCATATTTTATTGAGAATAATATTTGTAATAATAAAACGTCATAAATGTTTGTTTGTAAATAGTTCTGTAAAGGTTTTATCTTCTTCTGCCAGTGATGGTGCTTTGTGATCTTCGTTTCTCAAAACTTAGTTAAGATATACGTCTTAAATAAAAAGATTATAATAAAGGGCTTTGATGTGTAAAAAGGCAATATCATTTAAGGTTGCATTGGGTTAGAAATTTAATTTGAATTTCATAGATTTGCAGAAAAATTGCGTTATTTAGAACTTTTTAGGACGCTTTCACTTCAGACGTTTGCGTCGGTCGGGCGACTCGCTGTCAGCGAGCAATAAGCACACAGCCCTCACTCTTGAAGCGTGCGGGCGCCTCACAACTCAAAAACAACGAAAGGACCGTATGCTGGCCACCCGCCGCCGGTTTTTGTTTTGAGATCATTAAATATACCATATGACATACGATTTAAACTTCAAATTTAAATGACAATGTAATTGCTGTTTAAGTGTGTAGTATGACCTTAATAGTGACGAGAATAATTTATTATGATTAATATCCATTTCTTTTTAAAATTATATATAAACAGTTTCTTTCAAATTCAAATAATATCCAATAACCCTACACAACTAAGCTCGCAAGCAATAAATCGTACACCAGCCTCAAGTTAGCCGTACTATGCATAACAGACCTGATTTCAATGGGATTACAGTTTCCAAGCGAGAACACGCGATATTGTTTCGTGGCGGCCATGTTATGACAAACGACTGCAGTTTGGCCGAGAGGCTGAGACCCTAGTTCAGAATATTGTCTTCAGTTTACAATTGTGTTGGTGTTTTAGTGGCATTGTATTAATAGAACTGATTAATTAAATCTTGGTTTAATTTGAAAAGAAGACTCTCATTATTGTTGATGTCTTGTAAAAGTGAAAAAAAAGTTATCCAGCACCAGCCTTAACCACTTGTCTGTCCGTATAATTATGAGACCTTAAAAAACATTAAGGGGATCAAATTGACTTTTATTTCGAAAGTCGGTGTCTCTCATTATTGTTTGTTTCTTATTTTAACCTCCGAAATAAAAGTTATTTTGGCTATTTTAGTGTTCTTTTTAACCGATAAAAATAAGCAAACCGACCGCAGCTCTTGGAAATTTTATTAGTCGTATAACTTATTATTATTTTGGTCCTTTGATCAGTACCTATAATAGCCTAAACTTGTATCCAATGGAACACAATACGTCCACTGTGTGGACTGTCGAAGTGCCGCAGGCTTTGTAGATAAGCAATTTGTGGCTAGTGTTCGAATCTATGCCAACAGTTGGGTAAAAGGACCAAATGTTAGGAACACTGATTATAGTGGCTGGATAGTGCTATAATGTGATGATGATGATGACTTATATAGATTTTTATAATCACTAACGTGGGACCTAATAAGTTAACTAAAAATCACGGTTTACACACGTAAATTAATGGGGAAAAGCTCTACTAGTTTCGAGTCACAGAGGGACTTTTCATCATGAAGGTAGGTTCACCAGCAGCGTAGATAGTGGGTTCGATTCCCGGGTCGGAATAAAGTCAGTATTACACGCAAATCACACTATCTACGTCGCTGGTGAACCTACCGAGCGTTATAACATCAAACTTTTGACTTTTTAGATGTTTAGTTAATTGACTTATATAGACTTATACCTTCTAGTCTTTGAGGTCTATGTGAAACCCTTCCCGTTATATATTTAGGTCAGATTGTTGCTAAATTCCAGGCGTTGGCAATTAGTGCTATTGTTAGGCGGATTAGGGCTTCTAATAGAAATTTAACATGTTTTGTCTAAAACATTGCGAAGCTGTCTACACGATTCTGCTTAAGTTGTTGGCCGGTAATTCTAATTTTCTAAATGCTTGCCCATTAAAGTGTTGTTATAGTTTAAATTTGAAATATGGAACGTTTTCTTAAATGGTTCTCGATTTATTGTTTTAACCTAGGCGTAAATGAAAAAGTACATAAAGTTATCAACTAAAGACCGAAAGCATAAAAAATAAATATCAGAGAAAATATCAAACTAAAAATTGATAAATATCTTTATTAAATGAGGTTGAATAAATGCGTAGAGTACCTAACGGATAAATACATGTGTATCTAATTGTATAAGTACTATGTAACTATTATCATCTTCCAAAGACGTTCTCATCTGGACAAAGGTACCTGTATACCCCCATGATAAAACCGCGACCCTGACAACACCTAGTGCACGCTACACACCTTTTAATTTAACTGTACAGTCAAATTGTAGGTCCATAAAGCCTACGCATCTTACGGAGCATCTTACATCTTTCTTTATCAATTTAGTTAAACTGTACAGTTCAACTGTTTGCTCTGCACAGCTACGATTTAATCATACAGTCTGACTATACAGTTAAATCGCAGGTCCATACAGCCACATCTTACGATTTTACTTTGCAGTTTTAACTGTACAGTCGGACTATACAGTTAAATCGTAAGGTGTATAGCATGCATTAGTATAATAAACATAATCCAATTCCCCACCTAGAAAAATCTGATGATAAGTCATCAAATAAGCCACTTCAACACAAACACGTGTTAACATGACGGAGGTGTCAGAAAGATGAATGTTTGACACGCGCGTCACGCTACATGAGGCAACATGTGTTCCAACCTCATTTGTTACCAGTGCGGTAAAGCCTCGTGACGTCATCGTTGTGTCCAAAATATATAAGTGTCAACAAGATTACAGATTAGTTCCGTCCTTTGCTGTTTAGCGTTCAATCTTACTTATGTTTTCTTTTATGTGGTACAACTTTTTTCAAAGAAATATGTGCTGATATTCTTATCTCCAAATATTTAGTACCTAGCATGTGTATGTATTTATGAAATAGGTTCAGGTAGATATGTCATATGTACCATAGTATGTAAATAGTCATAAGTTATGACATTTTGATTACGTAGAAGTGTGATATTTAATTTACCGACAACAAATACGTCTATACGCGTCATAAGATTATCAGTTTAAAGATGTCTTGTATAGAGGCTACCAGAAGATTGGATCCCCAATTTCACAACAACTCTTAAATTTCTAACCCCCAAAAGGCCGGCAACGCACTTGTAACGTCTTGTGTTTTTGGTGTCCATGGGTGGCGGCGATTGCTTACCATCAGGCGATCCGTCAGCTCGTTTACCGGCTTTTATTCTATCTTCACCAACAAAATCTTGCTAGCACGCAGGCAATTTTACAGCACATTTTATTTAGAAAAAAAATGTTCACCACAAAAATATTTTACATCCATCCAACTACTTAAACATGCAAACCCTCATCGTTTACGGTAATGAGGCAATAAAGTGAATGAGAAAATTAAATAGAAAAAAAAAATATAGCGTTTCTCCACATCTGGGCTAGATGCGAGTGAAATTATACCGCGAAGCCACGTCTCGTTTAATGGAATGTAGATTGGACAAACATTTGAAAAAGGTACCCAGGTACACACGCTTCACATCAAGCTATACAGAACCAGTTTATCATGGTCCCGATTTCTATGATCTTTTCGCACATTCAAGAGTCAGTTTATACTGGTTTTGTGTAGCTGTGTGTATCGGGTTTCCCAGAATGCACGCGGTTATCTGGTTACCGGTCCAATCTCCTGTTTGCTATGCGATTAGTGGATGTAGTTGATTTAATGGGTGAGATTTTTCTGTGTCGATTTATTTTAGTGGTTTTTTTTTGTATTTTGTTGAAGATTTGCTGACAAATCGATAGGTGACGTCATACAATTCTATATCGTGTAAGTGAAGAGTGTGCACGATTAAACGAGTATTGAAAATCTCAATGTACAACTGTTCGGTAGTAGCCCTCCAGACACCGTCTCACCTCTCCTGGTCGGTGGATCCTCCTTTTCCGTGGCGTCACTTCTAAGTTCTTTTTATACGTAAAAATGACGTAGGTATCTGCTCTTACTCCACGATTCCTTTTACTTAACGTATTGATATCTTATACGACAAAATTAAAAATGAAACGTGTTTAATATTTATTTCATATTGTAACTGACGGATAAAATACATTTTTAATTTTGATACCCCGTCATCATCCCTATTACAAACTATCCCTTATAAGTTAAAATGTGACCCAATAATAGTCTAGAAAAAGCGCATTCTACAATATTTCTAGTTCATTCTGTAGGAACGTCAATTAAAGAGGAATTTGTAGATTAAAACTTGAAGCGGACATTGTGAGTCGCAAGATAATATTTTTACAAAAGTAATCATTTTTTCAGTAGAGACAAAGGTTATTTTTAAATGACGTATAATATAATTCCATATTCACAGAAAACCGACGTGAAATTACGCTTGCGTTGTGTTTCATTGTGTGAGTGAGGTTACTGGAAGCCCAATTACTCCCCTTCCTAATCTTCCCAATCCCCGATTCCCCAACAACCTTTAAAATTCTAAATTCTTAACCCCCAAAAAACCAGCAACGCACTTTGTAATGCTCTCTAGTATTTCAGGTGTCCATGGGTGACCGCGATAACTTACCATCAGGTGATCTATCTGAGCTTTTACTGGCGGTTTAAAAAAAAACAAAAATATAATCTTGTGTTTCGAAACATTCTTGCCAAGTCTTTATTCTTTTAAAATTGTCAAAAGGAAAAGCGACCAGATAAATAAAGGCATGAAGGCAGAGTATGGAAAGTAAACATTAATTAATTCTACGCTGGTTGGCGGAGCCTAGAAGACAGGTTGCTATGCGACGCCTCGTGGCTCGATTCCCGGATCAGGTAAATATTGCTAATGAATAACACACAATTCCTATTTTACCGCATGTATCGGGCAGAACAAACACATTAAAAGTTTGACTGCAACCAAAAATTTCTTGAAGGCAAATCCGAATGGGGAAGAAAGCCCGACAGGCTCGATAACCTCGCCTGATCGGAGGACCCTCCTTTCTTAGGGAACTTAACTAAAGCATTATTATGCTAAACCCTCTTAGGCTAAACCCTCTTAGCTAGAGAAGGCCTACAGTCCAGCAGTAGACTGACATGAAATCTTGATTAAATACTAAAAACGGTCAATTTTCTAAAACATATTTACGCATTGAATCTCAAGTTCTAAAGCGTAGTATTTAGAAAGGTTAATCAATAAATTAAGGCGAATGACGTCACGATTCGCGAGCCGTGTGAGCAATAACGACGGATGGCTGAACATGTATTGATTTTAAATATAAATTAATTACGTCCGGTCCTTTGAAAGGTAAACATGAGTGTAGAGACAATAAATAAGAGATTTATGTATATATAAACCTCTGTGTTTTATTATATATTTTGAATATTGGAGTTTTTGTAACTTTTTTGTTTTATCGTGTAGACTAGCTTCTGCTAGCTGCTTTGCTCGCGTTTTCTTCGAGTAAAAAGTAGTCAAAAGTAGCCTATATGTTGTTCAGACCAAAATCTATCCTTGCTTCAAAATTCTTCTCGATACATTTAGCCGTTAACAAACATACGCACAAATTCATGAACTTTTGTATGTTTAAAATTAACATTAATTCTTAACGAATACATGATTTGCGATTAAAATGTAAAACATAAAAAATGCCTGACGAATTGTAAAATTTATATACTGTATCGTAGGTAAGGGTTATATCGGCTTGAATAGTAGATGTTTAGCACATTGTATATGCGCAATTGTCCATATCTACCTACCTCTGCAAGAAGACATGACATAATGACATTATATTACTGAAGCTATTCAAATAAAAAATGACTCTGAACTCAATTGGGACAAGCTTCAAAATCTCAGTCATTACTTTAGCGTTCACAACCACAAAAAATCTGAAAAGAAAATTCCATTTTTCAAAAAAACCTAGTCTCCTAGACAGCCATATTTGTTAAACTTAGGGTTTAAACGCGACCCTACTCAAGTTTGACATTAAATCCTTGTTACAGGTGTGAGCCTTACTATTAGGGATGTCAAAAGACCTAGGCTCATACTTAGGCATATTTTGATTAATGAAGCCAAACTTTCAGGACTTGCAAACGGCTTTATCTTGATTACTTGAGATATTTGCTCAGTCCTAGGTACTTTGTTAGACTGCTTCGTTAGGTCAGGGCTGTTTTAGAATTTTAGGATCATAGGACAAGGTAACAGGTTACCGGGGCTTCGACTCAAAGTCTAGGGATGGGGTGGTTTTTAGTCAGTAACTCCCTCTCGAGTCACCCAAGGCGGTAGAACTCATTGAATGATTTACCCCTCATAAAAAAGGATACTAAATAGTAGCATGGAGTATCTTACTATACGCAAAGTATGGCAAAAGGTTCACTGTTTGCTAGATATGTGGGGCTCATACTATTACAAGTGAAAAGCGGGAGTCAGATTGCAGTTATAACATGCTGTCTAGAGTTCTATGAACCTCTTTGTAACTTTTCGAAGATTAAAAGGTTTAGTAAAAGAAAAACTACCCAATAACATACTGCCTGACCAAAAAAAGACAATTTAAATACAAGTAATTACCATTATACTAATAAGGCAGTTAAAACAATGAGATAAACAGCAACTCATTATTGTGTCTTAAATGAAAGCAGACATGGATGACTTCTTACTCTTCTTACATGGAGTATCTCTCAGAATTCTTTAAAAGCAATTATTTTCTTGGAAACAAAGTGATATTGTCTTAGTGTAGTTATGAATGAAATAAATATGTATGTATTTTATGAATGATTTATTTCGGGGTTTCTTCAATTTCATTTAGAGTGTTACCTATGCAATGTACTAAAAAATAACATAACAGGCTAAATTCCTATACAGAAAAATTTTAGCTAGATAAAATTTAAAATGAAGTACAGCATCATATCAATGTGATTATTTGTTAATATTTTATTGATTATTTTTAATTATTGTGTTGAAAAGTAATTAGTAAGTACGATTTCATCATTACAATAAGTCCTCTTAAATATTGCCAACATCATTTACAAAAATAAAATTAAACATACATTTTCCTTTAAAAACTAACTATAAATATTGCCTTTATCACGCAAGAAAGCTACAATGTTAATAAAACCATAGTAATTAAAAATAGCACTAAACTTAATACAACAAATTAACTTTTTTATCTTTAGTAATAATAATAAAACACAATGTATGTTTGTTGCGCTGTTAGCTCAAGTACCAGACTTTTTTAATTACTTACATTTTTTTAGAATTCCGCATCCACAGATAAAAAACGCTAAGTATTACCAAGATTTCGCTTTCTGTCCGTCCACCAGGCTGAATCTTTGGAACCGCTATAGCAAAACAGTGTTTTTTTTTACAAAATGTGCATTTCTATGGTCGGTAACAGAAAATACTAACTACAAACTAATCATTATTTTTATAATTTTCAATAAACTACTTTTAAAAACCGATTTCAACCTCCTTCTACTTAATAGGGTCGAGATAACAGCGAATAAACAAACATACATACCTTTTTTTAAATGGGGGAAAATCTGCGAGTAAACAAATAAACATAAATTCCTCTTTTGATGGGGAAAAATCATGTAATGACTTCTCCTGCCTTGGCCGAGGCGAGAGAAAGTGTCAAAATCTTACTGACTAAAAACCATCCCGTTCCTACTCCTGCTTTTCGAGCCGGAGCCGCGGTAAACCCGCTAGGTAGTCAACAGCTCCAGATACACACCTACAGGTCAAACTAAGAACCTCCTTCTTTAAGTAGTTTAAAAAATGGAACCCTTTGTCCGCGACTCTGACTTGCACTTGTTTTTTTTTCTATTTATTTTAAAGAAGTTCCTTAGCTAGGTTAACGAGCGTAGTTCACTCGTTGAATATTTGAAAAGCTATGGAGCCGCAACGAAAGTTTCCTTTGTGTAACTTTGCACTAAGCACAGCTATTTACACCGCTATTAAAAATATCTCCACTTCTTTGTGGCCTTGGTTAAATAATTAATTTATTTATTGTAAACATTGTGTTAATGTGTCAGTGTTAATAGACGTCTTGTGTCAATGTTTCTTATTATAAATAACATTCCTGAGTGCGTAGAAAGAGAATATCATGTGTTGGAACTAATTTTAATTAAAAAGATAAGTAATAAGTAAAATGCCTAAGTAAATGGGAGAAGTAATTGGATGATTTTCCCCTTCAAAAAAAAGCTTAAATAATCATAGTTGCTACAATGCAAGCAAATATGATCACCAGGTAAATTCACTTTAAAGAAAAAAAGAACAGAATGTTGTTTTACTTGACAAACTAATAAAAAACAATATTACGTCTTCTATAAAGGACAGGTTTTTATTTCTGTGGTCCTTTGATCCAAAATTACAATACATTTGAATATAATAACGATACGATAGTGTTTACAGTTCCCACAAGAAACCGTAAAACGGTAAGACACGGGTAAACTGTAAACGTTTACATAATATTACATAGCACCTTTTTACCGAAGGGGTGCATATATTAACTATACACATACATATATACATACATACATAACCTCACGCCTGTCGCCCATGGGGGTAGGCAGAGACTATAGAACGCCTAGTGCGTAATTTCTTCGCTTCGCGTTGCTTCTCATTCGGCGCTAGTCTAGTAGGTATAGCCTGTTTTCCAGATATTTTAAACAATTGCGCTCCTCTCCTAATGATGTTTCCTTTGACGTGGTCTGGAGTAGAGATGTGGATTTTAAACCATGTGATTCGTGAATCGTGGCACAGCTCTGCTCCGCTCCGCTTCAGTAGAACCGCACCCTCATGAGGCTATAATGAACACACTAAACTATTTCGTATGAAAACGCTAACCTCAACTTTCGCTTTATTTACATACTAAGCTGAAATTAAAAGGAACGGCTTTGCAACTTCATATCAAAGATGAAATTCAACGTATGTATTATTTTCTGCATGCATATTCTAAATACACGGTAAAGGACTTATCACACTTTAACGGCACTGCATTAACTTTTAATTTCAAATTGAACATTAAATCTTTTATCATATGATATATTTCATAATGTCAATACAAAAAGGTTGTAAACGCACCGTCTGCGCGTTAACAGCGCGCTTACATCATTTTTGTATTATTTTCAAAGAGAAAAGTCGACGTGCCACACAAGTGCCGTATCTAATAAATATGTAAATAGATACCAAAAAAAGATTATTCAAACATACAATTTCACATGCACATGACACCCAGACCCAAAACAACAATTTGCGGATAACACAAAGAGTTGCTCGAACCCACTACACGTTACATGTCAGCCAGTCACCTAAACACCGCGCCAACCGTGCAGTTCATTTCAGTGAATCATAGTTTAACAAGATAATATTATGCTGTTAAATAAATGGCCGCGGTAATCGATTGCCATCAATTCAGCAATCATCTTGTTTTCATCCAATTACAATATGACATTGTATGAAAATTATTACAAAATGAAAATTTGTGAATCTGGCAATTTCGTTTGAGTAATAAATCACTTTGGATCGTAACCAATCATGCGTTTATGATTACGTGCATTTTATAACGAATCCGATTCGTTTATTCGGAATCGAATTTTGTGTGATCATCCGAGATTTGATGCCGTTTCGGTGATTTTGTGAAAAAAATTGCAATAAATCACTTGATTTCGGATTATGTAAATCTTATACAGAAATGGTCTTAGTCATGTACCTAAAAATATACGTTCCACAAACAAATAATAGAATTCAAGTGTTTACTTATCAGAATCAGAAATTGGGATTGGGCCTCCGGTAACCTCCCTCACACAACGCAAGCGTTGTTTCACTTCGGTTTTCTGTGAGGCCGTGGTATCACTCCGGTCGAGCCGAAGTATGGCTCTCCCACACTTGATACATACAATAGAGCGACTAAAAATACACTCTAAAATCTATCCCGCATAAACTTCACTCTATTTCACAATAAAAGAAAAATAAAGTTGAACACTTCACAATATCTCAATAACTATTCCCAAGATATCGAATATCTATCGGACACGTATAAACTTCATTTAATCACGACACGACGACGACGTCGCCACGACACGGCGACGTTAGAAATACGAAGTGAGCCGGACATTTTTATTAAGTTTCCACTACTTTCGAAGCCTTTCAAGAACTTTAAAAACTGGATTGTAGGATTCGAAACTTCCTCTTGAAGCGTTGTGTAAGCCTTTTGTTGACTGAATCTATTCTTAAAATACTTGTATAAAGGGTGGTGTAAAAATACTTGGGAACTCCTTTTGACGTAAATCACGGAGTCTGACAAGACTTTGGTGGGAAACTCGAAGTGGATGAATGAAAAGTTTGGAAAGGAAAATGCACTTTTTATAGAACTATTTAAGTGTTGTTTTGGCTGATTGCAGGTTATTTTTGTGTTTAGTTAACTTTCGGTTTTGTAAATGTAAGTAGTAGGGTACAACAGACTTTAGTAGACTTTAAACTGTAGACTTTTAGTGTCTGCCTACACACTAATAGTACATACTAACAATAAATGTTTGGTCATTTACATCTTATATGACCTGGAAAAGAATAAGAAAGATAAAAACAGTATTTACTAAATATTTTGAAGTTGACTAAATTCTTTAAACAAAATTTTAAATCACACAAAAACTTTAAACACGAATAAATTTCACTACTTTACATTGTTTTTATTTTATTTTAAGAGACACTGATCACGATCTGAATAAAAGAAGAGTTGCCTGTGTCATTTTTAATGTTTTGTGAGTCTGACACAAAATAGTTATAAAAAAATATGTATTAAAATATATCTAAAAAACTTGATGTGCTACTTTGTTTTCACTTCAGTATATTACTTAGGGTTTATAATCCTATCGATTACATTAGTTTTACGCACACTATGGGTACCTTGTAAAATAGTGTTATTTTTAGTACGACGCAGTAATAAATTAAGTCACTATTGACAAAACTGCATTTAAATAAATAAGGTACGTAATCGTTGTGCCATCGGCATACAAACAGCCTCGTTAATATCCGCCATCCGCGAGCAGAGCTCAGTATTTCGGAACACTGGCCTGTTTGCTTGCGCCCAAACCGTTTCACTTTATATCTACGGCGACAGTACAGTATAAGAGACAGGGGTGGCTAGTTAGCTTATAATATTTTGTAGAGAGTTCATTTCTATTTTTTTATAATAAATGTCGTGAGACATACTAAATTAACTAAAAATCACGGTTTACTCACGTATTAATGGATAAAAGCTCTACTAGTTTCGGGTCACAGAGGCGGCGACGTCGCGCAGCCTGAGTAGACTGTGTTATTTCTGTTTATATCATGACTTTTAGTACTTTCGTCTTCATACATCCCGAAGTCGTTTTTCAAAAACAATAAAGTTGTGTAAATCAATCAATCTTCCCCCCTCCCCCTAATCCTCAAATCTTCGAAGACCTAACCCCCCAAAGGTCGACATTGCACTTGTGTTGGTGCTGCGGGTGTCCATGGGCACTATAGGCTGTGCATGGATTGCTTACCATCAAGTGATCCGAGGCTATGCTTGTTTGCCGCCCTATCAGAGTCGCTTGCCTTTTGGAGATTAGGGGTTTGAAAATTGAGAAAGGTGGAAGGGTTTAGCCTCCGGGATATATCTCTTTCATGCTCTGTGCATGCTTACACAGGAGAGCTACAAAGGAAATAAATCGAGGTATTTTTCTTGTCATTATTAACACACACTTTGGCAACCCTATAATAAGCAACAGCAAAATAACACCAAACGCTATGTAATACAAAACTGAGACTAAACGGTCGGCTCTCATTCCGTTTTAATATTAAACTTGTCCTTATTTCAATTCGAAACGACATGCCGCCTACGACAGGCCAATTAAAAATTTCAAAGCGATATTTCAACCAATGAACGCGGTGTTTATTTGTTTTCCTTTAGGTTTGAAATTGGAAACAATAAATTTGTGTAACATAATTCTTTTAACTTTGGTGGACTCTGTGTAATGCCTTCATATTAACAATTAATAATATTGTGTTTCATGACGAAAATGTATCATTATCCGTACTATGAGTGCGTTTACAGTATTATGTATGCGGAAAAACTATTTGTGGATTAGAGTAACTATCTATGTTGCGTCAATTGACGAATGCATGCGTCCTTCACAAAAAATAGGCAACCTACAAATAACAAATGCTTCTATCTTGCTTAGAAACAATTAAAACGTTTTTGACATATGCATGAATTCCTCAAATGACGCAACGTGGACAGTGGGCCGTATAAAACCCGCGACGTACGTAGTATTGCAGCTGGTTGCCCATCCCTTAGTGGTAGTACTAGACGTGAATTAAATAACGACAGATTACTGTAGATAAATGTAAACATTTATATTCTCTGACAAAAAACGAAATAATTGTATACCCAAAAGTATTTTTAACATTAAACTGTTCTTTAAATACTAAATCCTCTTCCGTCACTCCACTGAAAAATATAATCCTATTATTTTCTCAAATTCAATTACGGTTTACATTTACCAGGACGCGGATTTAACTCCTACAATGCATGCCAATTTAAATGGAGAACCTAAAACAACTTTGTAATTTAGACGTTCTCATTTAAATTGTATCTTTAGCTTAGTGTTTATAAGGATGAGAATTGAGGAATAGGAACTTTCTATGTACACATTATCACATCACATCAAAGGCCTATAAGTGGCCGCTGGTGACCAAAGGCGTCTTCTCGCACGGAGGTTTGAGCATTCATCGCTACGCATGCTAAATGCGGGTTGGCTATATTAAACTTATAATTATTATAAGTTTCGTGTTCTCGTGAAATAAAAAGCGTGATTGACGGACAAACATCCAAACATTCCAAACAAACAAAACTTTCACATTTATAATATTAGTGTGATACGGCAAAATATGTTTATTGTTCTAATTAAAGTAAAATTAATAAAAGTGACATAATTTCATTTCCCATAGCTATGTTCACTTGCATCAACATATTACCATTTTATCTTATAAGTCCTATTTATACCTCTAACCTATAAACAGCGAAAAGTGGGTGTTAATAAGCAAATATCTGCCTACAGCTTCTAATAATAAGATAGAGATTACATAATAAACCAAAATCTAATTACAGATGACAATAGAACACCCAAGCGGCAGTATATAGGACAGGATTTTCTAGAATATTCTGTAGTCCGTCTAAATATAGTTTCTTGGGAGCAACCAATGACGCCCCAGGGAGGAATTTATCAATTGAGTGTTAGCCGGCGAGAGGGTTTTGTACTGAAAAGTAAGTAATATGTATTAGAAGATTTATTACAGATTTAAAACTGAGTTGGTACTTACTTATTTTCTTGAACATAATATACACACACCGGCAAAATTAGGGGATAATTAAAAAAAAGACGGTGATTTTTTTATTATTAGCTTTTTATTAACTTTTTCGATTCATTTAGGCTAGGATATTCAAAATAAATATGACACAATAGAAACTAGGGTTAAACATTATTTATTTATGGATAATTACAAAAAAAATTGAAATGCAAGACTTTTAGAATTAATTGGGTATTTTTTTAATTTTAATTATCATGAAAATTTTTATTAATCTACTGATTTAATACCTCGTATTGCCACCGCGGGCTCTTATTAGGGCTTGAATACGTCTGCCCATGCTTCTTATGACACTCTCTATCATTTCCTGGGGCAAATTGGCCCACTCTTCAATTAACGCCAATTTCAATTCCTCCACATCCCTAGGAGAGTGGAATCCTCTCCCGTACTTTCCGTCCAATCATGTCCCAGACATGCTCTATCGGGTTCATGTCCGGGGATCGTGCTGGCCAGTCCATTTGGGTAATTCCAATGTCATTTAGGTAATCGCGAACCACGCGAGCAGTGTGCGGCCGTGCGTTATCGTGCATAAACACAGAAATCTGGTCCTATAAATGGGGCAAAAGGCATTACATGGGGTTCCAGGATCTCGGTAATGTACCTGTGTGCAGTCAGAGAACCGCCTTCAATGATGACCAATGCTGTGCGGGCTGTTAAAGTAATGCCACCCTACACCATAACGGACCCTCCTCCATAAGACACCGTTTCGGATTGGCTTGATGGTACCGTTCTCCTCGATACCTCCACATCCTTTCCCTCCCGTCGATGAAATTTACACAAAATCTGCTTTCGTCAGAGAATAAAACACGACCCCATTCATCGGACCAATCTTGGTGCTGACGAGCGAACGCTAATCTTGCGACTCGGTGACTTGCCAAGTTTAGGCGCTTTTGCTGGCACGTACGACTTTAAATTACATTCGTTTAATCTTCTTCTCACTGTTCGTTCACTACCACGCACATTACGCACTTCTTCTAAAAGATTTCGGGTCTGAACAGCTGTCAGACGACGGTTTCTCAACGTTTTCACCCTTATGAAACGTTCATCTACGGCATTGGTTGCACGCTTTCTGCCTTGTCCCCGCCTTCGTACGTAAGATCCTGTCTGTCTGTATCGTTTGACACAACGGTGCATCACGGATACTGGTACACCCAACGTTCGACTCACTGAACGGTATGTGTGACCTTCGTCGATCATTGTCACAGCTTAGCGACTTCAGTAGCTGGTAAATCACTCATTTTGTATGCAATACAATGTTAACTCTTAGAATAACAACAACAAAATAAGCTAGGGCCACTATTGATGACTCCAATAAAATCCTTATCAAAAGCACTTAAAAGCGCTAACATTCAACAAACACTTGAGAGCGTATAATTTCTGTTAGATTGTTGACAAATGTCAAAATATGGCAAAATATTGTGTTGTACTTGGGTAATATCATAATTAAATGAACCACTTAACAAAACTTACGAGTTCCCGAAAAAAAAGACCTTTTTTTTGTGTTCCCCTAATTTTGCCGGTGTGTGTATGTCGCAATGGTTAGGTAACCCCTTTGTAATTAAAATTGATGACTTAAGTTTAATTTAATAAATGTATGTGTAAATTTTATTTATGTATATGCAAGTAGTGGTGGTTGCCAAAATAAATTGTAATGAAACCAGTTTCTGAGACTAATTTCAATCCTTTAGAAGAATTGCTAAGATTTATTTTGTATTATGTACAGAAAACGAGTAACCAATGGAGTTTCTTGCTTGTTCTTCTCCATCGGGCCTGTGACTCGAATACTAGTAGTTTTGTCTCAGCTATATTTATGTAACTTAACCGTTTCTTTTAGTTAACACTAGCAAACTCGGCGAACTCCGTTTCGCCATCAATGATTTTCCCTGTTTTCCAGAATTTTCTTTGCTATAAATTTCTTGAACTGACCTTTCCAACAAATGCAAAACCATGGAAACGGTTTATGCGTTCTGGAGTTATAGCGTCAGGGAGGAAAACCCGAGTTATTTTTATATAATAGAGATAACAATTAACTGAGGAACTGAATTTTCTAGGACATCATTAGCAACTTTCTCGTCCATTGCTTGCCATAGCTAATAGTTAGGTCCTAAAACTAACTAAAAACTAATTTCATTATTCCTACCACCACCACTATCTGAAAAATCGGTAAGAAAGTTTTAACTTCTCTTTAACAATTCACTTTCATTGCTAATTCCCTGACTGTACACTATTGCTTCATTCACTTTAAAGAACCAATTTGGTGCAGAATGTAAGTGGGAGTTCTGTGCACATCTGTAACGAGTAATTACGGAGCGTGACTGGTCAGTTGCAAGCAGTCTTGGTACATAGAAGAATTAATGCAGAAGAATCATACGTTCACCGTTTCACCGTCAGCTACAATATTTATGTTTTTGTGACCTTTTATTACTGTTTCTGGTATGTAAATAATATTACTGACAATCGGGGTGTTCTAAATTTTTAAACAGCTTCAAAAGATTTTTAAACTGATATGGTCACTAACACTAGAATTGGGAAAAACGGGATATTTACCATGTTTTTCAAGTTTCCGTATTTAGTTTTTAGTTCATTTTGTTCTCAGTTTGTAATAAGTATAATGCATATTTTTGTACACTGATTATCTCGCGAGTATCTCGCGTTTGGCTGAATTGATTGTGATGCGATCAAACACGCTTATAAAGAGGATTTAGAGATTATTACCTGACTTAAAAAAAAAATGGAGAAAGTAAAGATAATTTGAGAAAGCTTCCTTTTAAGTATTACTTAGCTTTTTTCGGTTTTTCGAAAAATTGTCGATAGCAGCATGGAGTTTGGAAATGTGCATAATATATGGCAATATGCTCACCCTGTACTAGGGTACATGGGACTAATAACATAAATCGTGAAAAGTGGCATTAAGTGCCTTAATGAGCAGGTGCACTTCTGCCTACCCCTTTGGGGATAAAAGGCGTGACGTTGTTGTATAATTAATTCTTGCAAGAACTGAAACTTCTGTTGTCCTTATACTAGCTAATGTACGGTTAGCCGAAGACAAATAGTGAGCGGTACCCGTTGTTGAGATTAATTTGTAACCAGTAGCGAAGGTATTGAAAGATTACCTTAGTACTTTGTACAGAGAAGAAAATGATCCTAGCAACATATTATCTTGTTATAATAATGTTAAGATTTTATTGTAACTTTCGTGAGACATACTACATTAATTATTATGTTATCGGCTTACTCACGTAATGTTTTGACGAGGAACTCGACTAGTTTCAAGCCATGCAAGAGGCTCATATTCATGAGCAGCCTCTTGCATGCCTAATCATAAAATTAATGTAATAATGTTAAGATTTGTGTTACAGTATTTTTGTTGCGTTTATATTCTTGACTCGAAAAGTTATTAATTTGTTTTTGAGAATTTTGTAAATAATAATTTAATGATTCTGAGTAGCTAATAAACCAAATAGTTTGCACGCTAAGTGTATTTTTTTTAATGAATCCAAATTTCTATTGGCCAAATTAGTGACCCAAAATAAAATTTGATAAGAATTTATTTGTCCCGAGAGGAATACGTCGAATTCAAAGTCACTATGTATATTTTCGCAAGCATTTGTTTCTGTAAGAAAACAAAAAAAAACGTGTCTTATATTTTGAAATAATCTATAAGACGGATATTAAAATTAAAAGAGTCATCTAAATTGTCGGAGAATAGTTACCGCAAAATTTATAATTGGATACATCAGATGCATTTGTAGATGTCCGGATTTGTAGTATCAACTTATACTGTACCTACTATATGGGGTAGATACAAGTGCTTGTCAGTCAACAAAAGAATCCACAGTCCTTCAAAACTTTGCGGTTATTGCCATAATACGAGTGTCTCCGCATTTTATTAGCCCTCCGAGATAAATTTTATTTTCCAACTCTTCATCAAAATACCTCATTTGACCGAAACTTTTTGTTTATCCCCCGTCCGCATCTTGAAAACTTCCATATTACTTTTAGATTGATAAAATTTTATACTCCTTTATAGATGACGACGAAAATATTGTGACGAAATGAAAAATAACGCAAATAAAACTCGGTCAAGATATTTGCTAAGTTAATTTTTGTTTTTTATGGGAATAAGTCGGTAAACAAGCAGACGGATCACCTGTTGGTTAGCAATCAGTGGCGCCACCCATGGACATTTAGGAACAGGGTGGTTATTAGTAAGTAAGAGTCTCACACTCCCTCCTCGCCTCACCCAAGGCGTGATGAATTATTGGATGGTATTCCCCTCTCAAGAAAAAATCTTTATATTATGCATTATATATGATTAAGTGAATAGAGACTAATAACATAGAAAGAAATCGTTATAAGATCTAAGCCTAACTTAGTTTCTTAACCTCTTTAATAAGTTTCTATGTATAAAGACTAAATGGTACTCGTTACATATAATACAGACCTCCAAATCTAGAAAACTAGACCCAAAACTTTTGGAAACAAGAAGAAAAATACGAACTAAAAACTTGTCCAAACTTAGTCAATTATAACTATAAGACCTGTCCTTGTTGAACAACCTTTTATTTTTAGTAATTTTAGTAAGTACTCACAAAATGGTCTAAAAACGTTAATAGATTTTTAATTAACAACGTTCATGTAAAAACAATTAAGAGGCAATTAATGGAAACTGAAAAAGTTACACGCGCTCAATTTGAGATTGGTCTTGTGTAAGAAAATAATATTCAAGGTGAATGGCAGTGGTAGGCGTAAACGATGTAACACCCACTTTTCACCAGTTTTGTTATGAGTCTCATTAAATTACCACCTTTTGTGGCATAAGGTGGCAAATAAGCAGATAGATGCATATAGTAGAAAAATGTATCACAGAAATTGTAATCATGTATTTTTTAAAAGAGTAACGAATGGTGTCCTTTTCCATTCGAAGCTACACTTAGGAACGAGCACCTAGCTTCACTGACGGAGACTGGTAGATTATTATTTATTTGTTAACATTTTAAAAGTACCTAATACATGGATTTGGCAAGTAATCGGCGGCGCTCATGGACGATACTAGAAGAAAAACAATGTTATATCAGACCATTCGAGGACTAAATTGCCCAAATTTAGTAAGGAGAAAACCAGAGAATAAGGTTTCTAGGAATAAAGCTTAATATAGCTTACTTTCTTAGACCAACGAGGCAGTATTATTAATATCCAGAGTACCAAATATATTTCCCTATCTAACTGTTTATTTTAAAATCTCGACGCAATCATGACATTACTTTTGTTGTTTGGACTTTATATTCCCTAATTGGCTTTAAACGCCATTAAGATAAGATTTTAAAGCTCGTTAAAGAGCGGAGAAAATCATAAAGTCTTTGTATATTAAAATTTCACATTCCACTTTATAGTTCTAAGATTCCCAAAGGCTTTATTATCATGGTCTCGGTCTTAAAATAAGATGCAAAAATTTAATTGCATTATTTATTTTTTAAATAACTAGCTTTCCGCTTGGCTTTGTCCACGTGGTCATAGGAAAAAAGTATCATGTTTACTAAATATCACCTGAAAAATCGTATCATAGTTTCTTTGGTGGTGCTTTTCCACCAGAGATGTGCTATATAGCTATAGTACGAACATGTTAGCTAAGCTGTGAAACTATGTTATCTAAGATTCTTTTTTTAAGGGGGGAAATTATTTAATTACTTCTCTTGCTAGGGCGAGGCGAGTGGGGGTGTCAGATTCTAACTGATTAAAAACCACCCCGTTCCTACTTCTGCTTTTTGAGACAGAGCTCTGGTAAACCCCTTTTTTCAAGGGGGGAAAGTCATCCAATAACTTCTCTCGCCAGAGCAAGGCGAGAGGGAGTGTCAGACTCTTACTGACTAAAAACCACCCCGTTCCTACTCCTGCTTGTCGAGCCGGAGCCCCGGTAAACCCGCTAGGTAGTCCGCAGCTTCGGATTAAGCATCAGCCCTACTGGGCCCCATCTGTAGTGGTCTGATGGCTTTTAAGGCGCGCGAGGACTTTGAGGCGCGCGCGAAACCTCTAAGATGATGTGAAAGAAAAACAAACAAACCATTTTCGTATTTCTGTATTAGTAAGTAAAAATTTGGCTGTATTGTTTTAAAATTATTTATTAGCAAATAAATTTAATATCTATTTTCAGGTCCTGATTTTACAATATTTTAATTATTTTATTCATGATAGCTAAACAAGTCATCTATCTTTCTTTGTTGTATTAATTAGTTTAGTCCAAATATTTAATTATTTGCTAATAAATATTCAGTCAGTCTCGAATTAATTTTTCTCTGACAACAAAGACTAGATTGATAATTAATTTTATTTTAGAGTCATTGTTATTTCAATAAAATTTTTGTTATTAAGTTTATTGTAATATTATAATAAAAAATCCAGTATTCAGACTAAATCTTAAAATGTACCAAATATATGGATGTATGTACCAGACAGACACATAGAAGACAATGTGGGGAAACCACTACACGTAGCAACATTAATTGGACAGACAACACATCGACACAACTATCATTTACACGTTCTACAATATACATGTGTGGGTAATTTCATAGTAATGTGCATAAAACGTGGTTCATCACGCATACCAAATATATGATACCAAATATAATTTTCGTGTGGGTATACCCACTAATTCAATAATTAAGTATGTATAAATTCGTTCGTATGTTATAAAAGACCTGACTTTTTGATATACTAAGTAAACTTACCAATACGCGAACATAACGCATACTACATTAACTTTTAAAAGTTAACACATTTACCAAATCACCTCATAATTTAAATTTAAAAACTCCCATTATTTAATATTCACGTTCATACCGCTTTTATTTATATGCATTTACAAAGTACTGTAGCGTACATTAAGTTATTTATTTCATATACCTTTTAATAACATTTATGTGCTGTTAAATATGTAATGGCTATCGCACGCGTTACTGAATTATTTTCAAACAAAATTGATGCTTAAACGTTTTATAAGGAACTTTGAAATTAAGAGTAAGTTATTATGACTGCCTCGTTGGCCGAGTGGTTGCAAGTGCGACTGCCGGGCAAGGGATCTCGGGTTCGATTCCCGGGTCGGGCGAAGTATTACTGGGCTTTTTTCGGTTTTTCGAATAATTTCTCAGTAGTAGCCCGGAGTCTGGAAATGTATATGGCAGTAGGGTCACCACCTATTACATGGGACTTACAAAATAAATTGTGAAAAGGTGTACACAGTGGCATTACGTGCCATAATGTGCACCTCTGCCTACCCCTTCGGGGATTAAAGGCGTGACGATATGTATATATGTAGTAAGTTATTAGCGTATTTACTTAAAATAAAATTCAAGAAACTTCGTTAAGTAAATACGCATAACCCCCGCATGAATAATTAAGATGAAGCCCCGCATCTTAATTATTGGGGTCCCTACTGATATGGCAGAGAAAGAGGTATTCAAATGTATTTATGAACAAAATATAGTCCCAATTTTGACCAAAGAGACCTTCTTAACCGCAGTCAAACTAAGCCATAAGTCAGGAAAAAGGGATGCTGACAGCTGCAACTACATTGTTGAGGTACCGGCCAGCGTACGGAAAGCCCTAGTAAATCAGAACAGAATTTACATAAACTGGACGTCATGCCCGGTACGAGATTTCACCCTGGTAACTCGGTGCTTCAAGTGCCAGCAGTATGGTCATGCATCGAAGACCTGCAAATCTGCCACCTCATCTTGCGGACACTGTGGGGCCGAAGGACACGCAACTCAAGAGTGCTCTTCGAAGGAAGAACCACCGAAATGTGCAACCTGTAAGCGCTATAAAAAACCCCACAACCATAAGACAGGAGATCCGGAGTGCCCAGCTAGAAAAGCCGCTGAATACAGGTACATCAACTCCATAGATTATGAAGGCGCCTAAGAGCGCCATTAACTAGGTTACATTTAGCTCTAACGCATTTTTACAAAGTACATACTTTTATTTTATTTTATTTTTTATTTTTTTACTTATGAATAGTTTGATTACTGAAATAGATAACACTTTTTTGTCTGAATCAAAAACATGTGAGGTGGAAGATTGCAAACAATATATTTCCGGATACCATAATCCATTTACAGTACTAACACAAAATATACGTAGTATTTGCAGGAACTTTGACAGTTTTAACATTTTTCTTCATAGACTAGACATAGTTTGCGATATCATAATACTAACCGAATGCTGGTTATCAAAACGCCTAGACAACATCCCTACTATGACGGGATACAACATGTTCCACAGCACAACTAACCAGAATCAAAATGATGGAATCGTGGTTTACGCAAAACAATCGCTTATAGCCACAGTCGAAGAACAGAATCAACAAGACTGTAACTGCCTTATAATAAAAATAGGATCAAATATAGCAATAATAGCTATCTATAGATCCCCATCATTTAGTAATTTGGAATCCTTTCACCATTTCTTAAACCAGACCTGTCATAATCTTTCCGCTTTTAAACATATCATACTAACAGGTGACATTAACATAAACATCACTGCTGAAAACTGCGATGTAGGAATCCAAAACTACCTTAATTTGTGTTCATACCATGGGCTTCTCACCGGTCATATACTACCAACTCATCAAAGTGGCTCGTGTCTCGATCACATGATGATAAAAACTAGCCTACCATATATTACCCTAGTAACTAATTCAACAATTACCGATCATAAAGCCGTCCTACTAACAATCAACTTAACGCTGCCTAAGCAAAATCGTCCCCTGACAAAGTCCAAACTAAATATGCACAAACTAGAACATGACCTGCATAACATTGATTTCAGCCCAGTGTACAATTCCAATGACGCTAATTTGTCTTTATCGTATTTAATTAAAAATGTCCAGCAAGCAATATTACATAATACGAACGTTATAACATTAAATCGGAAGCATTATAATATTAAACCGTGGATTACTCCGGGCCTTGTCCGATGTATAAGGCACAGAGACAAATTACATCAGAAAACCAAACGATCCCCTGATAATATAATGCTTCTTGTAATATATAAGAGGTACAGAAATTATTGCAACAATCTCTTGAAAAAACTTAAAATTGATTACGATAAAAGCGAATTGCAGAAAGCAGGCAATAACAGTAAACAGATATGGAAACACATTAAAAACTTGACTTACAGTTCAAAACAACGGGAATCCATTTCAAGTTTACTGCTCACTAACCCATCACCCCTATCATCAGCTAATAATGTAAATAACTACTTCGTTAATGTGGGGAAATCCCTCGCTGAACCACTTCTGACACAATCATCTTATCAGTTTCCCGCGCACTATCAGACTTCTCTTAAGAGATGTTCTAAATCTTTAGCACTTTTGGATACCGACGAAAGTGAAATAGAACAAATTATCTCAGCACTAAAAGATGATAGTGCGGCCGGCTGGGATAATATTAATAATAAAATCCTTAAGCGTTTTAAGCACATTTTAGTCCGACCGTTAACATATATATTTCAGAGGTGCCTCAGTGAGGGAATTTTTCCTAAATGCTTAAAAAAGCAGTGATCATCCCTATTTTTAAATCTGGATCTAGAGATGTAGTGAATAATTATAGACCAATATCTATACTGCCTTCTTTGTCCAAAATCTTAGAAAAAATAATAAACAAAAGACTAGTCAGTTATTTAGAAACGAACAACTTATTGTCTTCTTCACAATTCGGGTTTAGAAGCAAATTGTCCACAGCAGATGCGGTTCAAAAACTAACAGATCACGTTGCACAAGAACTTGGCGATGGAAACCAAGTCCTGACTATCTTCCTAGACTTAGCAAAAGCTTTTGATACCGTATCTGTTCCTTTGCTTTTAAATAAACTAGAGGCTTTAGGTATAAGAGGTACACAGCTGAAACTCTTTGAAGATTATTTATCCAATAGATCCCAATGTGTTCGAATAGACAATATAACAAGTAACGACGAAAAAACACTAAGTTTTGGAGTTCCACAAGGCAGTATCCTAGGTCCATCATTATTCCTCATTTATATTAACGATCTATGTAATTTGAATGTAGGAAATTGCAAAATAATATCGTACGCCGATGACACTGCGCTTATTTTCACTGCAAAAACCATTTCAGAGTTATACGATGTTGCACAAGCTGGTTTTAACATTGTTCTAAACTGGCTTCGTTGTAATTTACTAACACTGAATACAGACAAAACAAAATATATTCAGTTCAACATGCGCAATGTTAAAAACAATACTAATAATCCTCGCTTATATGCACACCAATGTAACGATCCGTCAGTCACTTCTTGTACCTGTCCTACGATCCTGGAAACAAAATATCTCAAGTATCTTGGGGTTTTTGTTGATAACACTCTCTCCTTCAGGCAACATGTTGACAGTTTGGTTACTAGAGTTCGTAAACTAATGTTTGTTTTCAAGAAATTGCGCTCCATTGCAGACACTAAATTAGTCAACCAAGTTTATTTTGCTCTATGTCAATCAATCCTTCAATATTGTATCACCTCATGGGGCGGAGCATCAAAAACAATTATTCTCTCCCTTGAACGAGCACAAAGAGCTGTGCTAAAAGTAGCAAATTCTCTGCCTTTCCTTTTTCCTACCAACGAGCTATTTAGATCCTGCGAAGTGTTGACTGTTCGTCAAATTTACATTCTGCACATTGTACTAAAACAGCATGCTACACTTACTTACAACGCTGACATAATTAACAAAAGACGGAACGATATAGTCTGCAGCTCAACCACTACCTCTATATATGCATTTTCAAATAAATTTTTCACGTTTTTAGGGCCCTTGTTGTACTATAGATTAAATAGAATACGGCAAATATTTATAATTTGAATTCTTTTCTGTGTAAAAATAATGTCTCGAAATATTTGCAAGGCTTGTCTTATGACCAGACCGAAGAACTGCTGACTGTATGTAAATAAAATTACCTAGAGATATAAATAAAATATCGATGTAAGCGATATTATACTTATAATAACTTTATGTATATTTTTAACTTTGTCCTAGTTTTTAGTTTTTTATATTTATTACGTAGTTGTTAATTTTGCTGACCATTACTATATAATATATTAATAAGCATTTTTATGCCTGAAGCACAGGTTTTACCTAGTTCAGGCAATTTACACATTAGCATTTTATTTAGAAGTAAGCAAATTATTGTAAAAAAATTTTGTACAAATGGAGTAATAATAAACAATTTATTTATTTATTTATTTATTTATTTATCATAAAGTAACAAACTCTTTAGCTGGAATTATAAGACACGTAGGTAGAAACACCACAATAAAGTTTCTTATGTTATTTTACATAAAGTCCCTATCAAAACAAAACAGGCAGTAGCTATACTAAGTACCTTAGTATTACATATTGTCACGTAGTTACACTGAAAACTCTGTATGTGGTTGTTTATAAGGTCTTATAATACAAACAGTACGAGCTGCTCAAGAACTTGAGAAATACAGCTCTGTTGCCATAAAATAATAAAACCAACATGTAACAACAATATATTTTACAAAATAAAAGTTTTATAAGTCAACTTTTAACTGAATAGGAATCAAATCGATACTCATTAAATGGGACTCATCTACACTTGGAAGCAAAGAAACGGAACCACCAACTTTATTTTTCTTTTTAATTTTTGATACAAGTATTTTATTATTGGTAACGCATGTCATATGAAAGACAATTTAATTACCTAACTTAAAATGAGAGTATGTTCCGGGTCTGGGTGTCATGTGCATGTGAAATTGTATGTTTTTAAACGCAACCACGACACAAGAAAATCCTGGTGTGGGGAGACGGTTTATTTAACAAAAATCAAGGTATTAAACGTGATATTGAATCAGGAAAACGATAAAAATATAAACTACCACTTAACTAAATCTAAAGCTGCAACTGTTCATAAAACTAAAGCCATTAATATGATTTGCGGAATCTGCAGTAAAGCAACCGAGCGAACAAATAAAAAAGTGAGTTGTAAAGAAAACCAATTCGGAAAGTTTCGAGGAAAACAGATGTCTGATTGATATCAATTTATTTTGTCAGAAGATGATAACAAAATATTATTTTTTGGCTAGAATTTATTCTAGAGGCTAGGCTATGTGAAAACTTCTATAACAAATGGACATTGATTGTGGCCAGCTTTTTGCCTTACTATCTAGCTGAATAGTTTTTTTGTTTGTTTGTTCAAACGCGCTAATAAACCATATTATATAGTTGCGGTCCGCGACCTCGAATAATGCGGGCATAGAATAATGACTTCTAACAAAACTTGGGTTTATATTTTTTTCTAAAATAATAGTAGCCTAAGTTACTCCTTAGTATATCAGCTACCTGCCAATAAATGTCCCATCAAAATCGGTCCAGTCATTTCCAGAGATTAGCCAGGATAAACAGACAGACAAGTAAAAATTAAATAAATAATTGTTTTGGTGTATGTATCGTATGTATATTCAAGTAGCAAAAACATGTAGTAAAAAGGTTGGTTATTTCAATATTACAAACAGACATTCCAATTTTATTTATTAGTCTATACCAGATAATTACGATTATATACCCCATTAGAAACAACGCATTAACATTACGAGGCACGACAAATAGACCCTTATCAAAAGGAGGTTGTAGCCAATGAGCTGTGGTGGAACGCTAATTTAACGTGAAGCTTACCAAGCATGTAAACAATTTGCAATTTTACGCTGTAACCCGACTCCGGAACAGTTAAGAGAGCGATGCACTATACTACTTGCGGTTCAGCTCTTTGTGTAGAAAGATTCTAGGCAGTACTGTAGGGGTTTTATTCTCTGTAGAAAAGGTTATGCATCATTAGTCTCAATTGCGACTGTTAAGTATCTACCTATTGCAGAAATACTTTATTTTTAAGTGGGGAAATCATACTATATCTTCTCTCCTTGGGTGAGGCGAGAGGGAGTATCAGACTCTTACTGACTAAAAATCAGGACGTTCCTACTCCTGCTTTTCGAGCAAGAGCCCCGGTAAATCCACTAGGTAGTCCAAAGCTCCCGAATCGAGTATCAGCCCTACTAGGAACCATCTGTGGTAGCGCCGTACGCACGGATCTGGTTCTGGTCGCAAATCACGATACAAGTCTAGATTTATTGTTCGGAATTTACCCAAATATCAATAGACTCTACTATTATACTATAACACTTGTAATATAGCTAGGAAGACCAGATATAGTTTCACGGTATGTTAGTTTCAGAGGTAGATATTATAAAGATACGCAAAATAACTAACAAAATACAAACGCATCACTGATCAAAGGATGTAACCACGAAAAACGTCTATGGAGTTAAAGTATCTCCTCTAAGAGACTATCACGTCTAGCCATCTCGTAAGATGAACAAACTTCTACCATTCCTTTCAAGAAGTAAAAGGCGTGAAGTTGTAGTAAATAAAACGTGTACATACATTGAGTCAATGAGACGATTACCATACCCAACGTAGTAAAACAAGAGTTAAGAAGTAAATAAAACTTAGAGGTACAACACCCAAACGAAGTATAAACATCAGATAGCCTGAAGATAAACAGTAGTGGCCTAAAACTCTCGGATCCAAAACTTTCCATTCCTTAATACTTTGTAAACTTAAAACTTTGTAAAGCCTTGTATGTGTTACAGCCAAAGTAATAAATCTTGATATTATATATACTGTCTAGCAATTATATATAACGACTACTCAATTTAGATAAAGTGATAAATGACACAAAATTAATCACATTAACTAGCAATTTTATATACTATCTTCGAAGACTTGGATAATGTAATAAAACGAGTAGCATGCAAGCAAACATGCAGCATGTAGCAGGCAGGGTTTCTGTCATGGCTCCGGCGCTGCGGGCCTTCGGCGGCCCCACGCGTGCTAATCGTCGCAGACGGCTTTCGCTCACCACCGCAGCTTCGGCTTGTTGGCCGGCTTCGCCGGCCAGCCTCAGCCGCGGTGGCTCGCTAGCAGCCTCCTGCTCCTCAGCCCGCGGGCCGCCTCGGTCCTACGCGCCTACGCGATTTTAAATTACACTCTAGAGGTAGGACAAACAAGACTACGTGGAGTCGGTTTTGTAGCAATTCGGTTCTGTCACTAACTTTTGTTGCACAGCATATTAAATTTTTAACCGACATTATTATTTAATTGTTACAGGAACTTATAGCAAATTAGTTTGATCGGAATTATGTATAGGGCACTAAAAGTTCACCACCACCATTTCCTACATAAGTCATTAGGCCTACTAACGTTATGCGACTCAAATTTATGCCAAAACAAATTAGTCTTTGATCTTAAAGACTAATTTTTATTCTTACAAGTTATTCTTACTAGTAAGAGTCTTGTGACATTTTGAGTTACACATATATTATTACTTTGACTAACTTGGACTTCCTATTATGAATAATGTCCAGATAAAGTGATTAATTTATTACATTATCTAGTGAATTTGGTATTTATATACAATTATTCATAATGACCAGTCATTATGAATAATTGCTATTTAATCACTCTGACTGTAACATATGCACTGTCGAACTTGAATGTCGTGAATACGAAAGTAAAGCAACATTTTCAGTCTTTATTTATTTTGTTGAATATGTTTTTGAGAACGTGAATTGGAAAATGATTATTTCTTAACAACATTACTCATCAAGTTTTTCTACGACGCATACAACCTTTGATATCAAAAAAAGTAAAGAAAATATTAAAATAGCCATAACTTTTAGGGGAGGGGATTCGACCCCTTCGTCCCCGACTTTTGTCGATAAAATTAGATATAGTACTCAGCCTTAAAGGGTTAGAAGTCTCAACCCTATCACATTGTATATGCTGGGTTCGTTATTAGCTACAAAATTTTAAAACGATCAAACGGATCTGTCCTCAACTGTACCTAAGTTGGAGAAAGGTCCTAAACTGTATTCAGTAGTATCACAAAATGGTCAAAATCAAGGGTGGTCACAAAATCTTTAAAATAAACCTAAAAATGCGACAGAGATTGAAACATAATATTCTTGCATGAGAATTAAGATTAAATTTTATACTAGCCGCTAGTGTACACACATCTTAAAAATATTTCAAATTAAATTAAATAATGTTTCAAAAGGAGTTGATGCAACCCAGATCCGACGGAATTCATTTAATACTTCATCAGTGAGCACAGTTTGTAGAGCGCCAGACTCCGGCTCCTCTACATTGCATTTTCGCTTGTAATTTCACTATATTTTAAGTCTGAATATTGTGTGGCACAAGTTACAGAATTTAATTTAATAGATATTATTAATTTTGATATAGGAATTCCGAGAACTGAGAAAGTTTAAGTAAGAACTAAGTTTAAAACGTACCTAGAAGTGACGTCACTCGATATTTCAAATCAATATATCGTCGAAAGTATTTGTTTATGTAACTAAATGTGTGTCTAACATTTTAAAATCATTTATCAGACGGACATTATATTTGTATATAAAATCAATTGCTGTTTGTTAGTTTCGCTAAAACTCGAGAACGGCTGGACCAACGCAACGTCTCGTATTTTATCTCCGAAGGTGTAGGCAGAGGTGCACATTACGACGTGTTTTACGAATTTTGGTTTTGAATTACTTGTAGTAGACCAAGGAAGGCTTAAAAGATGAGAAAAAATATATTTGAGGAAGTACGAAGTGTACCAGGTGAGCCAGTTTAAACTAAAAATTAGTCATCTACCTTACAATTCACCCTTTCAATTTACAACCCAGTTCAAAAATCCGAGCCATCTACTTTATCCAATCACTCATTTCGCCCGAGCATCGCAATTCTGTCATTAATGAGATTCATTATACGTTATGCACCTCATTACAGTGTTCTGTGCTCGTGTGACGTCATCACGTATTGACTCGCCTATCGGGCTTATCCATTGATTGTGTCCATAGTAGTATTTGTCGGGAAAATGGTGTTTTAATTGAATTTTAATCGGATCTTGTTTGGCTTTAGTTTTGGAGATAGATGGGAGATTGTAACGTTTATTTGAATTCTGGATTGTTTAGTATTGGATTTGTGATTTGAAAAGTTCCTGTGTAGTTTACATAAGGTTGTTTTTGTAATGTTTAAAAATAACCTTTTGCTGTAATCTCCGGGCTCGGTCTCTTAAAATCATTCTCTGTTCGAAAACTGCTAAAGGCAAAATTCTACGAATACGTTATGTTTTACGAAATCGAAACGTAAAACATACTCATACTAAGCAGTCTGACTAGAGATGTGTCTTATAATTTAGGAATTAATCGGTTGCAGCGCTTTTTAAATTCAAACAAAAAACAATCACAAAATCAAATACTCAAAATCGCTTTTCGCTCATCCCTTGAACTACACAGAAGAATTGCATTTCTAAAATCCTGTACTACAGATAAACAGATTACTTAATAAAGTCAGGTGTTAAATTCACTTGGTATTCAACGAGTACTGTAATGAAAGAGATTTTTCCATTTTCTTCTTCGTGTTTATGCTTAAATCTTGTGCATTCATTATCATAGTAGCTGCATTACATCTTAAATAATAAAATATTCGCGTAATGAGAAGGAAATGTATAAATTATACTACATTTTCTGGAGCTACACTTTTATTTAAAGTAGGAAATAGCTTTCAATGTTAAAAAATGAAATTGAATGGCTCCAATAACTTTTGACGTCTTAGACGAGGCGAGATGTAGTGTCAGTCTCTTACTGACTAAAAATCCCCTCGTTCCTACTCCTGCTTTTCGAGGCGGAGCCCCAGTAACCAGCTAGGCGGTCCACTTTACTAACTAGCTAAACTAATCTGCTATTATTTTTTGTTCTAAAATGTGTTAGGTTAGATAAATCACAACAAGAAAGATCTATCCGTGTTTCTGTCGTTTCACTTTTGTATAATTATTTTGGTAATTCGATCGACTGAGCGATTTAAGTTTAGCACGGTTAATTTTTTTTAATTATTTATTCTTGCTTTTGGTCCATTACCTCGCTTGATAGATTAAATTGATTATTATATTTGAAACTCAATTCACTACGACTATTAATAACACTTTCATATTTTTGTGACAAGCACTTTTTGGTACTCTTTTGTAGAATACATACTTCGATGCAAAAACATTTTTAACTAACAGCGAAAACATTCCAACAACGAACTAACAAAAAGTTTTAGTTGCAAAGAGGCTCACTGTATCACTTTTAGTTTTAGTTTAAACCAATTAATACTGTTAGGTTGCGATTATATTGAGATAGAAAGCGATTCACAAAATATTTTAAAAACGATAAACCGTTGAATTAAATTATTGAAACTGAATAGAAGTTCTGGTGTGTAAAATTAGTTTGCAGTTAAATACTTTAAAAGAATTAAAAATAAAAAAGAACCGCCTTCAATTTTCTTTACCATTTGTATTAAATCAAGATGAAATATATGTTAAAAACCGCATCAAACTCGATTCAGCCAAACGCAAGATAATCGCGCAATAAAATACATACCAATCAAAATTAGAACCTCCTCTTTTTTCTTTAAATATAAAATCTAACTCGTTTTCATCATAGCGCTGCAATGGTATCATTTTTAGTGGTAAAAAACAACAATAACAATCCCAAAGAGTTGAAAATTACACTTTATAATCTAAATTAACCAAGTACATTTACGCTTTTCTCCATTAGTGAAAACGCAGCCTTATAATGTATAGGAATTCCTATGCTACGGCGTAGCCGATGTAAAAATATCACTGCTACGCCAGCTACGTTTTTGTAGCAGATAACACAGATTGGCGTTTGGAACATTTGAGTGCGGCGCATTTTTTTTTTTTTTTTTTGTAACTCAATTTACCATTTTTGTTTTGTTTGTTCAAATTTTTGTTATGTTTTGGTAGTAAATTTAAAGTGTCTCGTTGAACTACTCTTTTAATAGTTATACCTTTTGTACCACTACAATACAATTGAACATTTTACACTATAAAAAGTTATATCGTATTCAGAAGAATACAATTTTACCTAATGATGTCATTTGGCACGTAGCGCAATATTTTGGGCACGTCATTGATCACAAAATTTGTCCGAATTCAGAATTACTCAAACGACTGCAATTCAGCATAAAATTTGTTTGACGAACAACCAAAACATTTTTGTTATTTTGATGGCACATGTAGCCACCCCAAAAATATTTTTTTAAAAGAAATTACACGACGCTACGTAAAGGTTCGCCATCTCCAATACAAAACCTAAAATACATGCACACAAAACACTAAAACTATACAGAAACCAGAAACAACGCTTTTATTCAAAGAAACAATTGAATACGACGTGAAATGATGCATTTTTCTCACAAAGATCTCTAGAGCTGCGTTCATAACAGTTTTTGCCCCACTCGAGAACAATTAGTTGGCTTTTATCCGTTCACAATTACTCTGCAATAAGATAAAAATGGCGGATCGTTCCTTTGAGCTAGGCATTTGCATTGGAGTCGAGACTCAGTACTGGTTCAGGCAGTTTTGAATTAATATTTTCTTCTTATAGCTGATTTGGTTAGATTTATGTTGTTGTTGAGATGTCGTATTGTGTTTTTTTTTGTGTTTTAACTTTTATACGTAACCGTTGTGTTTTTTTGTTTTTGTCTGTCTTTTTATAAGTAAATTTGCAACAGAATTTTGGTGCACATTATATGTATTACATCCAGTTTTTACTATGTATATTATGATTAACAGAGAATGACCCTGGGAACAGCTAGAACTAAGATATTTTCTAAAGAACAAAAAAGCAAAATAGAGCTGCTTCGTATGACTCGATAATCAAATCCGAGACCCCATGCTTGACAGTCACAGTAGCAGAGTCAAAGTATTCATTCTAATTAAACCATTCATTGGTACTTTTAAAATGTCAATAAATAAAGAAATAAATAACAGTCAGTTAATCTTTCCGGCAGTGAAGCTAGGTGCTTTTAATCATACGAGCTATGTAGAAATTGCAACTACAAACTTTTTAGTATTCCTTTTTAAATAAAATAGCACGATTCCTATTCAATAAAACCTTAGTTCTATTCCTTTTATAAAAAAAAAGAAACTTAAACTATATCCAAGTAATTCGATTTGGATCGCGTCCAACGCGTGGTGTGAGGTCACCGCCGGCCAGATGGTAGCAATGAAGCATATTGTATGATATTAGCTGCAAATTGAACATTTATTTATAAGATCTCTGTTTCTTTTCTTTCTTTTATTTAAATATTTGTTTTCGTTTCACTATTGTTGAATGAAAATGTTCTAAAGTGTCAAAGCGAAGTAAAAGAGATAGCGATTTCATAACAAACTTATACGTAGATTTTTTTATGAAAACAAAAAATACTTAAAATACTAAATTAAAAAATAATAATGACTAATCTATACTAATATTATAAAGCTGAAGAGTTTGTTTGATTGTTTGTTTGTTTGTTTGAACGCGCTAATCTCAGGAACTACTGGTCCGATTTGAATAATTCTTTGAGTTGGATAGTGCATTTATCGAGGAAGGCTATAGGCTATAAAACATCACGCTATGACCAATAGGAGCCAAGCAGAGCGGGTGAAACCGCGCGGAAGTAGCTAGTAATTTATATTCACTACTGTAATCAACAAACACATTTTAGAACACCTTATATTTGGATGAATTCCTTCAGTTCCATACATTTCTAGTAAAGACTTTTCTCTAAGCATTCAATGATGCCTTCTAATCTGAAAATCATACACATACACACGACCACGAACCTAACTATATTTACCAGTATAAACTGACCGGTAAATGTGCAGAAAGATCGTACAAAGCGAGACTATGATAAACTGGTTTATGTACATCATGTTATTTAACCAAATAATTTCACCTATCACAAATTCACAAAGTCAAATGTGTAATGTAAGGCTTATATCTTAGAAAAGATAAATACCATCAAAAACATCCTGTAAAAAAGACCAAGTCTCGCACCTCAGTTTTTCTACCGTAAAAAGTTGTGAGATCCATGTAATACCAAGTCTTTATTCAAGGGGCATTCTGTCTTAAGTTATTATGTAAATTATTATCATACCAATACTACATTTATTTTACGTTTTAAATAAAATGCAGCTACAAATTCAGACTTATTTTATCCAAAACGAAGTTATAGGAGGTTGAAATTGGCCTGAATGGCTTCGAGAAAAGGATGGTCCGCCCATGCCGCTTTTTTGCTCGACTTGGCGAGGGCACTACCGTGCCTCCACACATGTTCAGAGTTCAAAGATACCTATGTGTTTATGTAAATATTTCGTCTTCTAGGTATGAGTAAATAAATTATAATTTGTAGGCAAAAGTTCTACTGTTCGTCTTACATGTTACTTATGTTTTATAGAAGACTTGTTCGTAGTCTATATCGTTGAAAATTATCCGTTTGTTGATGAAACTTTGTTCAGACCATGAAGCAAATACAAAGAAAAGATGTCATAACTGGTTGTCTGACGAAGTCACATTAGTACTCTTGCTATTGGAAAGCGGACGCCCTTCGGGTCACCACGAGAAAATTATTATTATAGACTTTTTTGAATTCGTTTTTTAATTATAAAAAGGTTTTCTTTTTATCTTTGGCAACATCAAATCTGCACGTTTGTCCCTGTGCCATAAAAAATAACACAACTTTGTACATATTTAAGAGGGAAAGAGCTATGCTTCGGCATAAATGGGTCGGCTCGACTGGAGTGATACTACGGCCTCATAGAATACCGGAAGCCCTTCCCAATCTTCCCGATCTCCGATTCCCTAATAACCCTTAAATTCCTAATCCTCAAAAGGCCGGCTACGCACTGGCAACGCCTTCGGTGTTTTGGGTGTCCATGCTTACCATCAGGTGATCAGGCCCTACCATTTATGTATAAATAAAAAAATAACATAAGTATGCTACAAAAATTAAAACCAAGTTACACAATTCCAAACATCACACAAAAGCCTCTTCAATAATTGTTTTATACATACCTATGTAACGTAGTATGTAATGGACCATTGAAAATAATGTTTACAATGTAAAGTGTACCCTTATCCCTAAAACCGAAAGTTGATATTTATCTAACCAATTACTTCCTTTAAACTGGAATCTGTTACACAAACTCAACCCTGAAGGCGTTTCATGAAAAAATAATTAGAATTATCCCTTTCTACAGGGTGTGATTTCATTTGTGATGATTTTAAATTTATGTTCTACAAATTACTAAGTATAGTTAGACTAGAAAGTCTGTACCGTACATTTTGTTTTTCTAGCCAAATCTTAAGTAATTTCATATTATGGGAGCAATTATTATACACGTAATGAGGCTGCTTTGGTGAAAACTAAAGTACAAAAAATTTTTTTGAATTCCGTAATGCAATCATCATCACTAGACAATATTTAAATCAAATTGGGTCATTCGAAGATATATTATATTTGGGGGGCCATTACAAACGTGCGAACTGTCATGAATAATTTTAATCAGATCTCTCGCTCACACTTATGCAAGTTATGCGACATGGTCACACTTCTTTGATGAGGCAGTTCACACGTTAGTAGTGGCCCAACTATAAAATAAATTACTAGCGTATTTAACTACATCCTGTGTTAGGTATAGGGTTGTTGTATTTTATTAGGGAAATGATTAAAACCATAATAATTACTATTTGTTTATGGCGGGATTTGATTGGATGGATTTAGGACTGAAAACTGAATAAATATTGGATTTAATCCCCCTTTCTTTAACTTTGACCTTTTCTCTAGAAGTTTGGAATTTCAATCAAATTCAGTAATGTATCTGGTCAGAATGTTTTAGCTCCTTTCCACCCGCATCATCATCATCATCAGCCGGTTCTCTGAACCGCTGGACATAGGCCTGTCCACTCGCATCAATTCATCTTTACGAGTAAGTAATTCACAATCACATTAATGTTTAAAGTTTGTTTGTTTGGATGTTTGCCCGTCAAACACGCCGATTTTGATGAAATTTGGTATACAGCCAGGGTATGAGCTGACTTGGGGGATAGGATACTTTTTATTCCACGGGAATGCAAGTGATGCCGCTGGGAGAAGCCAGTTCTGAAATCGTACTGTTATACCTTTTTATTCGTCCACTATTTTAAAATGACAGCTAGTTTTAACTCAGTTATGTTCTGAGTTAAAACTGGCTACCTGTATTATCTCAATTCTTTACTTTTTTATAAAAATACTTTTTGATATATCTACATAAGTACCTAATTATGGCCTCCTTGAGTGAGCAAACGACTGGCAATATTCCAAGACAAAACCGAAAGGAATACAAGGAAAATCAAACTAAAATCAACAACATTATATTTAGAAAGTAAACCAAAGAAAGACGTTTTTCGGTAACAAAAATAAAGAATAATTATGTGAAAATAAGGAGGTAAATAGCAAAAATTCATTCTGTCAGTCAATATTTGTGGAGTTCCCTTGAAGTGCGTGTTTGTACGCGTTCGTGGTGAGCTGTCTTTCGAGATCTAACAAACTCAATAAAAATGTTTTAGGTACAAAATTCTCGTGTTTATTTAGGTAGGTATCAAGATTTGTCGTTGGCATTAGGTAAAAATAACATTTATTTAACTTGTTATTTTCAAAGAGGTAGACTTTCTGCTTAGTAGTAATTTGCTGAGAATACTGAAAACCCGAAATCATATAACACTAATACACTTAGTCTGAAAATCTAACTCTTTACAGCAGTTGGTTGGTTTAGCAGTAAACAAATTAGTTTTAAATGTATCTACAGAGTCATGATCATGGCCTCTTTTTGTATAATCATTGTGCACATTCCACGGTCAGTTTATACTGGTTCAGCTTAGCTTAATGAGAGCCGTGTGTACTTTCTAGGTAATACTAAAACTAAAGTTGTCACCTATAAACAACCACTCAGTCACTAATCTAATATACTGTCATGACATTTGTAATATCATTCAATGTCTTCTCCCGCGACCGACTCCCCGACCAGATTAGCGATAACCGATGAGCATGCATGAAAAGAATGTTGTTGAAGCGAAATAAGTGTGTAAGAACCGTGGCAATTAGCGTTCCATTGTCTCTGCCTACCCCATGGTAGACAGGCGTTAGGTTCTGTATGTACTGTATGTACTCCCGCCTTGGGCGAAGCGAGAGAGTGTCAGACTCTTACTGACTAATAATCATCCCGTTCCTACTTCTACTTTTCGAAACGGAGCCCCAATCAACCCACTAGGTAGTCCGCAACTCACTGTCATGACATATTATATTCCTCCATACGAATACTAGTAAAAATATGGCCGCTAAAAGCATGTATAGCCTTGCAAAAAACGACATGTTCCACTCCAAAAATTGCAACGTACACACGGGATCGTGTATCTAAGCGTTCAAACTGCGGTACAAACGTTTTGTAACGTGATACAAGTGGTCGGCTGTATTCTATATTGAACATGAACAACTATTGAATGTCAGTATATGTACACTCACAGGCACATTTAACCGCCCACCTTGATTTTCTTGATTTTCTCATACACTACTTAAATCTGGGTAAGTTTGATATATTTTTTTTAAAACTAGACATATTATGTTATTTAAATACTGTGAAGTAATTTTAAAATCCGCATTTATTTGTGGCGGTCCAGAACACTCGGACCCCACCTCAAAGCGCAAGCGAAATCGCTCCGCTTGTGGACAGTGCGACCGCACCTCAAAATCACGCCACCTCAAGAGGTCTTTTGTTAATAGCTTACACGTGCCGCGCGCACGCAGCGAGCGAGTGATTTTTGTATGAAAGCAGCCGAGAATGTCCTTGAGAGACCGGCACGAGTAACCACGACGGGGCGGTCACCGGGCAGTCTGCATCGAGCTAGCTTACGCGCTGTACACCTCGCAATCGTTCCCGTGTTTATGATAAGTTATGCTTTTACGCTTTGTATGTTAAAGTAGTGCTTAATGTTTGGCTATATTAAACAATTAACTACGCGCATAATAATAACCTTCATTTTTGCTTTCGTCTATTTCATTTTCCTACTCACGCTTTGTTGCTAGACTACATAGCTTGTAGCTTCACGGTATATGTGGTGTGGGTTCGATTCCCGTGAAAGTTAGGGGTAAGCTAATTTGGCTTATTCCTACATTGGTGACCCCGACGTGATCTTCGCCCGCGTCGCGGCGTTGTTTTACGGAAGACTCCCGGAAGATCCTGAATATCCAGAGGTGCATCCAGGTTCCCGAACATCGGTACATCCAGGCTCCAGAACATCGGTGCATCCAGAGCGGCCGAGTATCCCGAGGACAACAAGCGGACCTAACGCTAACCTAGTAAATAACCGGAAAATATAAGGGTGTGGTCCCACAACCCATAAGCGGTGAGCGATTTAATTTTTTTTTAACATGGCGGAGTCAGACGGTTTCGCCGATTGTAAGGACGCTCCCGTTATCTCTGGAGAGGTAGCGAAAGTGGGAATGCCATTGCGCTGCCCGGCATTTACTCCGGAGGAACCAGCATTATGGTTCGCGCAGCTTGAAGGCCAATTTATTCTGTCTAGGATAACCAGTGACTCGACAAAATTTTATTATGTAGCCACACAACTTGAGACTGAATACGCCAAACAAGTTAAAGATATAATCACCCAACCTCCAGAGACGAACAAGTTTGAGAAGCTAAAATCCGCCCTTATCAATAGGCTGTCTGCGTCTCAGGAAAAGCGGATCCAGCAGCTCCTCCTGCACGAGGAGCTAGGTGATCGTAGGCCTTCGCAATTCTTGCGACACCTACAGGGTCTCGCAGGCCCTTCGGGTGGCTCCGATTTTGTGAAGAGTGTCTGGACTAGTCGTTTACCCCAGAATATTCAGACTGTCATCGCGTCGCAAATATCTGAATTACAGGTGGAGAAGTTAGCGGAAATCGCAGATCGTGTGCACGAGATAGCACCGATGACACCGCAGGTCGCGAGCACCTCTTCTGCTGCAAGTACTGCTTCTACGGACCTGGCGGCGCAAGTGAGCGAGTTGACAAGACAGGTAGCCGCACTCAAGTCACAACTGAGCAGCAGAGGGAGGCATCGCTCGCACTCACGATCTAGCGAGAGCCGTCGAAGGTATGACCGATCTAGCTCTAGACTGAAAGACCCACCCAAGAATCATCCGCACTGCTTCTACCATTTCAATTACGGAGCGAGGGCGCATAAATGCAGGAGCCCCTGTAACTTTACGGCGGGAAACTGCAAGGGCAGTCGCAAGTAGCGGCCAACGACTGTCCCATTTCTTCAGGCCGTCTGTTCATCACCGACCGGATTTCGAAAATGCAGTTCCTGGTGGACACCGGGTCAGACTTATGCGTTTTCCCCCGGTCTGCTGTGAAGACGCCCTGCATTCGATCTAGGTATGATCTAGTAGCTGCCAATAACACCGTAATCCACACGTACGGTGCCTTACACCTCACGCTGAACCTAGGCCTCAGAAGGACCTACCGCTGGACCTTCACCATCGCAGACGTATCGAGAGCCATTATCGGCGTGGACTTCCTAAACTTTTATGACCTGCTGGTGGATTGTAGGAACCAACGTCTGATCGACAACACCACGACCTTGTCTGTTCCTGCCACGAATGGCAACTCCGGGGACGTCGCGTCCGTGAAGGCCGTGGTTGGTGACAGCGAGTACCATCAGATATTACGTGAGTACCCAGAGATTACCCGCCCACCAGGCAGACAGCTACCAGGCAAGCACAACACGGTGCACTACATCAGGACGACGCCAGGACCCCCGGTAGCATGCAAGCCTCGACGTCTGGACCCTGCTAGACTGCAGGCAGCGAAGAAGGAGTTCGAGGAAATGCTCGCCAGCGGAGTGGCACGACCTTCGGAGAGTGCATGGTCCGCACCGCTACACCTGGTGAAGAAGAAAGACGACGGATGGAGACCATGTGGCGACTACAGGGCACTTAACGCGCGAACAATACCGGACAGGTACCCCGTCCGTCACATTCACGACTTCTCTCACCAGCTCGCAGGTTGTACCGTGTTCTCTACTATAGACCTCGTAAAAGCCTACAACCAGCTGGAGATAAACCCGGATGACATACCGAAGACCGCCATTACGACACCCTTTGGTTTGTTTGAGTTCCCCTTCATGACCTTTGGTTTGAGGAATGCGGCTCAGACTTTCCAAAGGTTCATAGACGAGGTATTACTTGGCTTGGAGTTCTGCTATGGCTACATCGACGACATTTTGGTGTTCTCCGCGTCTCCTGAAGAGCACAAGATGCACTTACGCCGGGTATTTGACCGGTTAAAACAGTACGGCATAGTCATCAACACAGCTAAGTGCAACATCGGTCAAGCAGAGGTTGCATTTTTGGGATACCGTGTGTCAGCCGAAGGGACTAGGCCCCTGGAGACAAAGGTGCAGGCAATCCAGGAGTTCCCAATACCCAAGACGGTTAAGGAACTGCGCAGGTTCTTGGGTATGATAAACTTTTATCGCCGATTCGTCCCAAACGCAGCTAAGCTTCAAGCACCTTTGAACGCTGTCCTTGCTGGGCCTAAGGTAAAAGGGTCACACCCGGTGGACATGACTCCGGAACTGCTGAGGGTTTTCGACGACTGCAAGTCTTCGCTATCCAAAGCGACTCTCCTGGCTCACCCAGACGCCACAGCAGAGCTAACCATCGTGACCGACGCATCCGACACTGCCATAGGAGCCGTTCTTCAACAACGCAAAGGTGAGAACTGGGAACCTCTAGCCTTCTACTCTCACAAGCTCAGCAGTGCTCAGAGGAAGTACAGCCCGTATGACCGAGAGCTGCTAGCAGTATACGAGGCCATCAAATACTTCCGGCACATGGTGGAAGCCAGAGCGTTCGCGATCTTCACGGACCACAAGCCCCTCACCTTTGCCTTCAAGTCAAATAAGGAAAGCTGCTCGCCGAGACAGTTCCGGTACCTTGACTTCATCGGACAGTTCACGACGGATATAAGGTACTTACCCGGGCCAGAGAATGTTGTTGCAGACGCACTGTCGCGTGTGGAAGGGATATCTGCAGCTGGCATGAATTTCGAGGATCTTGCAAAACTTCAGGACGAGGATCCTGAACTGCAAGATTTACTACGTCACGGCTCGTCACTGAAGCTAGAGAAACTAGCCACTATCTGCAGCAACTACTTGCCAGTGTACTGCGACGTTTCGATGCAGATCCCTCGCCCGTATGTCACTCCGACGCTACGTAAACAGGCTTTCAACTCACTGCACAACCTTCATCACCCGGGAAAAGCCGCTACAGTGCGACTGGTCACGCAACACTTCGTGTGGCCAGGGATCCGTAAAGATTGTAGAGAGTGGGCAAGGCAATGCGTAAAATGCCAGACGTGTAAAGTATCACGCCACACCAAATCCCCACCTACATCCTTCCTTACTCCCTCCTCTCGTTTTTCCCACATTCACATTGATATCGTCGGTCCCCTAAAACCTTCTTATAATTACAGATACTGCCTTACCGCCATCGACAGATTCACCCGATGGCCTGAGGCGTACCCACTGGAGGACATCACGGCGGAGAGCTGCGCCGCCGCGCTGGTGTCTGGCTGGATAGCCAGGTTCGGTTGTCCCGCACGGGTGACCACTGACCGTGGTCGTCAGTTTGAGAGCCACCTCTTCAAGACGCTCACAGTCTTGGTTGGCGCGCATCATCTTCGCACCACCGCCTATCATCCGGCGGCAAACGGTATCGTGGAGCGGCTGCATCGGCAGCTGAAGGCTGCTATCATGTGCCACGATTCTTCCCAGTGGACCGAAGCTCTGCCACTAGTACTGCTCGGAATGCGTAGCGCTTGGAAAGACGATATCCAAGCTACGCCGGCCGAGCTCGTCTACGGGGAAACACTCACCCTTCCTGGCCAGTTCCTGTCACCGAGAGAGGACTACGCGGCGGCTGACGTCACCGAATTTGCCAACCGGCTGCGCCAGCAAATGGGCAAACTCGCTCCCCGACCAACTGCTTGGCATACAACGGCTACGCCATTCTACGTGCCCCAAGACCTGCACAGCTCTTCTCATGTGTTCCTGCGACGAGACCATGTCAGAAGTTCGCTGGAACCGCCCTACGCTGGACCCTACAGAGTGGTACAGAGACATCCAAAGTACTTCACCATTGATGTACAAGGTAGACCAAACAACGTCTCCGTTGATCGTCTCAAACCGGCCTACGTGATGCGTGAAGACACAGAGGTCGCTGAGCCAGGGACCACGACCACGACCACTACCACTACCACTACTTCCAACTCGAGCACTACGGCTGCCGGCGACGCAGAGAAGACGACAAGAAGTGGACGTCGAGTGAGATTTCCTGATTTCTATCGACCGTAGTCACGGTCTGGCCGGGGGGAATATGTGGCGGTCCAGAACACTCGGACCCCACCTCAAAGCGCAAGCGAAATCGCTCCGCTTGTGGACAGTGCGACCGCACCTCAAAATCACGCCACCTCAAGAGGTCTTTTGTTAATAGCTTACACGTGCCGCGCGCACGCAGCGAGCGAGTGATTTTTGTATGAAAGCAGCCGAGAATGTCCTTGAGAGACCGGCACGAGTAACCACGACGGGGCGGTCACCGGGCAGTCTGCATCGAGCTAGCTTACGCGCTGTACACCTCGCAATCGTTCCCGTGTTTATGATAAGTTATGCTTTTACGCTTTGTATGTTAAAGTAGTGCTTAATGTTTGGCTATATTAAACAATTAACTACGCGCATAATAATAACCTTCATTTTTGCTTTCGTCTATTTCATTTTCCTACTCACGCTTTGTTGCTAGATTACATAGCTTGTAGCTTCACGGTATATAAGGTGTGGGTTCGATTCCCGTGAAAGTTAGGGGTAAGCTAATTTGGCTTATTCCTACATATTCATCACTTAAATTTAAAAAAAGCATTTTTAGAGATTTCTGTACAAAACTCTTGTTTTACAATATTTGTTATTTTTCAGTTTCTGGGCTCAGTTATTGGTTTTTAGTACTGGGTGTTACCTCTTCTGGCTCTAATGACTTCTTGCAGTCGGTTTGGAACGCCATCAATGACATCTTGGATGTCTGATTGAGGGATGTTGTGCCACTCCTCAACTGCAGCAATCTTGAGCTCCCCAATCGTCGTTGGTGCGGCAACCCTTGCTCGAACTCATCTTTTAAGGTTGTCCCAGATGTGTTCAATTGGATTGAACCCAGGACTGCGTGCTGGCCACGGTAATATTCGTATACCGACCTCGTCCAGGTACTGGGCCACTGTTCTAGCGCCATAACTTCGTGCATTAACGTGCATTAATTGAAAATTTTCACGAATAAATGGTGCAAATGTCACGACATGGTCTTGAAGACCCTCTTCCAGATCCCTGTGTGCAATAACACTACCCCTATCAAACCCTACAAGATCGGTACGAGCTTCGTAACTGGTGCCGCCTCAAATCATTATTGAACCTCCCTGATAACCACAGTTTCCAATATCGTACACGAGGCAAACTCTCATTTAGTCATCTGTACACTCGCTGACGCCCATCTGGACCTCATGGGGCTATTCAGCTTTCGTCTGAAAACAGAACGTCCTTCCATTGGTCTGTAGACCAGTTTGCGTATTCTCGCGCAAATTGAAGTCGCGCTCTGCGGTGCTGTGTGAGCAATTCTGGGGCACGTGCTGGACGAAACGCAGTTAGGTTCCTCTCTGCCAACCCTCTGCTCACCGTCTGTTCACTTACGCTGACATTTCTCACTTCAAATAGGCGAGTTCTAACCTCGGGAGCTGTGGTAAAGCGATTTCTCAATACATTGTTCACAATGAAACGATCGTCCCGAGCCGATGTGCATCAATGACGGTCTTGTCCCGGTCTCCGCGTGTAGGAACTCGTCTCCCTAAAGCGTGTGATAGCATCCCGCACAGTGATTCGAGGTACACCAAGCATCCGAGCATTGTGACGTTGGCTGTACCCAGCATCGGCAAAAGCTACGGCTCTTTCAGCTCCAGTTGCATCCAGTGGCACTTTTATTCGATTACAATAATCAAGGGGGTGTAGTAAGTTAAGCAAAATGTAATCACACCAAAAAGAGCAGGATAACCAGGTTAAAACTCACACTAACCCGATCGCTGAGAATGTAAAATTTCGACTAAGTTACAAAAATGCATCTGAATGCAGGAACTTCTAAAAAAAAACAAGTGTCAAGTGTTTAATTTATTGCCAAAGTAGCCACTTGAAACATAACAGCCATCGGGATAAACATTCCTTATCGCAAACTAACGCGGTGACGTATTTCTAAGGTGGGCGGTTAAATGTGCCTGTGAGTGTATGTATGTCTGCTACTGTAGTATTATGTCATACACAGTTATTGGAAAAGAATACCATTTAAGTGAACAACTTTTTTTATTTGAGTCAGGGTGTTTTTCCACCAGAGAAGTGCCATGTAACATACTAACCACCCCTCTCCTACTCCTACTTTTCGAGTCGGACCCCGGTAAACCCACTAGGTAGTCCACAGCTCCGGATAAGGCATCAGCCCTACTGGGCCCCATCTGTGGTGGTGGTGGCCGGAGAAACATACTAAGCTACTGCTACTACTAACGTAGATGTAATTGCTAAGCTGTGAAACTATGTGACCGTTTTCACTTATACTAAGCTATTTAAGTGTGCGAGGAAGACGCGCAGTGAACAGCGAACATGTGATGTATCTATAGTAGGGAAGCCATCCATAGCACGCATTTTTACATATATAAACCATAACTGAGTATAAGTAGAAAGTCCGTTTCCACCAGAGCTAAGGCCTAAGCTATGTGTAACAATGAATATGATTGGTGTAATATCCACAGCAATACGTTGCTAGGTAGCATAGCACATCTCTGGTGGAAAAGCACTATAAGACTATTATTTTTGAGCGCCACGGTTTCGCTTTAATGCGGTCGAAGCCTTATACACGTTATATCTATTTTTATCATACTCAGATTCATTCAATGGTTCCCTTAACCCAGTCCTTAGCAATTGTTTTAGGAAAAAAGTCGTTACTAAGGACTAGTTTTACATTTACTGCACGGTTGGTGCGGTGGCTCGGCAACTGGCTGCCGTACATTGTGTCGCGGGCTCGATTCCCGCTTGGAAATACTCTTTGTTTGACCCACAAATTGTTGTCTCGGGTCTGAGAGTCATGCGTATGTGAACTTGTATGTTTGTAAACGCACCCACGACACAGGATAAAATTCCAATGTGGTGCAATGTTTTTTTCTTTTTTAAGTTTAAAAGTAATCATTAAAAGTCTGAGTGCGGCAGTAAGGTAAAGTAAAGCAAACGTTTTTATACAGCTGCCAAATGAAGGCGTAGACTTTTTACAGCGCACACTGTTAGCCAAGTGTTCTATGACATGGCCCATTTAGGGTACCTGTATTGGCGTCGTGTGCGGGTCTTGTGTGTGGTATAAGTGTTACGCTTAAAGCGTTGAGTACAAATGTCGGATATCGACTGCAGTGATACTGTTCAAAGAAAAAATTACAGTGGTTACAGTAACGATGGGGGTTACAATAACAGTAACGAGCAGACAAGTCACCTGATAGTAAGCGATCAGCGCCGCTCATGGACACCCGAAGCACTAGAGGAGTTACAGGTGCGCTACCGGCCTTTTAAAAAGAAGTATACTCTTTTCTTGTAGGTTATCAAGAATCGCAGGCTACACTATAATCTCTAAGAGGTTAGCAACGCAATTATAACTGTAGTGGGTATCTATACTCACCCTAAAACACTAAGTATCAAGAGAGATCTTGCTTATTTCCTCCTCCGAAAAAAAAAATTGATACAGTTACACAATCACCTTATTTTTTATTAAGTTTAGTGTTTCGTTTTGTAATAACGACTGCGATCCAGTTGCTACTGGATATAAAAATGCCCATTACATGGGACTTATAACCCAAATGGTGTAAAGTGGGTGTACCGCACCCACCTCTTCAGGGATAAAATGTGTCACGTTGCGTTGCTACTGGGCATAAAAATGTAAAATAAATAATGATGGGACTCACAAATAACACTTTATTTATTTATATAGGTATCTCTTTATTTATCTCAGTTAACTCCGCCATCTTTTGACTTGTACCACACAAAACACCCACCACACGATCACATAACCGTTCAATTTGGCGCGAAATAACATTGAGACGTGTTACACTGACTTTATGACGAATTTTAACGAAAACTTCTACAAACTCCTAACTGAACAAAGGTACGTGATCAGAACGGTTACATAAAAACGAAATTATTTTATGTATTTTAATTTCCAATAAAAATTTAGTACTGTCGTTTAAAATTGTACCTTCTGTAACTGTCAATGCGAACTTTCAAAGTGAGCTCGATCGTATTCTCGGCCGTCATTGGTCGATTGTTTATTATTCTTCGAACGAAAACGTAAAGCAAACTCATACTAAAGATACAGAAATCGTTTCATAGTAAGCAATCAGTGAAGCCTATGAACACTTGCAATATCTGCAAGGTTATTCTATAACTTTTATATTGAAAGATCGCAGTGATAATCACATACCTACTAAGGATACTAATTAGTCCGCGCCAATGAACCAACCAATCAAAGCTCGGATTCACTAAGTCTCCGTTGTTTTTGATTATTATTTAATATTATAATATAACAAAATCAACCTCTCAATGTATATGAGGTGTTATAAAATATTAATATTATAAACAATTCTAAAATCTCAATGCTCCACAGGTGTGTAACTTTCTAAGTATCGTTCAAATACATTGTTTAATTATGTTCATAAGTTCTATGAATCGAGAAAGCAATTATTCGCACTCGTACACACACATGCAACAAACACAAATATTACCAAACGAATTTTTGTATAACTTAACTAGAACCACGGGCAAATCTGTGGTTTAAGGGTCGGTTTATTTATTTTTTTCAGTTAGTTTATACACGGGCGGCGAGCAAGGGTAACTTGCCGCCCGACTAGAACCAGACCCATCAAACCACCACAGATGGGGCCCAGTAAGGCTGATACATAATTATGTACTATATTCCCATAATAACGTCTCAGTATAAACATGGTGAAACTATAACAGTTCCTTGTTTACTACGGAACCTTAAAAACTAAGGACTCTCTGGTTTGAAGCCAATTAAAAACTCGTCTTATTATGTTGGACGCCCGGAGCTGTGGACTACCTAGCGGGTTTATCGGGGCTCCGGCTCGAAAAGCAGGAGTAGCAACGGCGTGGTTTTTAGTCAGTAAGAGTCTGACACGCCCTCTCGCCTCGCCCTGGCGAGTGAAGTCATTGGATATTTTTCCCTTTTGAAAAAAAAGGATCGGTTCATATCTGACGGAACATGCGTCGCGTATTATCGGTCGCGTAACGCCAGAACAGACAAATGTATAGAAAAAGACTTACCCATTCACACTCAAGTGATGATACGTCAGTACGGCCGATGATACGCTCGACGTATGTATTTTACGTCAGATATAAACCGATTCTTACTGTCGCACTGAGAGACATTTAATGATTACTTAAACTATTCCTTAGTAACGATTTTGTATCAAAAACAATTACTAACGACTGGGTTAAGTAACCATTAAATGACTCTGAGTAGGTACGGCGGTTAAACTTCATGATTTTATACAATGCCCGCATTTCAAATTGAAATATTCAATGCATGAGAAAAGTTTTCTTACTTCATGCAAAGTTGGAACTTTACCTACTAAGTTGGCACTTTGAAAGTGAACACTATATACCAGTCTCAAGTTACTGTCATTCAAAGGATTCTTTGATGTATTCAATAAGTAAGAAACCTATTTCCGCAGCCTTCCTTTTCTTAATAATTTATTTTATATCGAACGAATGTGTTTCATTCAGCCTCGTTGATCACTCCTCCTCGTTGACTGCTGGGCAAGTGGTCTTGGGTTCGATCCCCGGGTCGGGCAAGGTATTGATTTTCGGTATTTTTGACAATTTCTCAGTAGTAACACTGAGTCTGGAATTGTAACTAGTATATGACAATAGGCTCGCCACCTAATTATATGGGACTTATAACACAAATGATGAAAATTGGGTGTATAATGTATATTATACAGTGGCATTATGTGCCGTAATGTGCACCTTTGCCTACCCTATCGGCGATAAAAAGGCGTCACGTTGTGTGCTTCATTCCTTTTTTTCACTATGGCATGTTCTTTATTTGAAAGATTCAAAAATATTTTTGAATGATTTGTTTTTAATCTACATGCTGTGATGTTTGTAAAATCATAAATGCTTTGGCAATTTGAATTTAGAATTAAATGGAATTGGTATTGAACTTTTAAAACGTTTTCTTTTTGTGATTTGAATTTAAAAAACGAAATGAAATCTTAAATCAGTTATTGAAAAATATTTTCTTTAATTTTTATAAGCGAATTAAATTTAAAAAAAGAACGCAATAATATTTACAATAAAAAAACTTGATTAGTTTATAGCTTACAATCACAAAATAACAAAGGAATTTAAAATGCGAATTCTTATTCCAAAAATAAAATTAGAATTATCCAAGGAGGTTCACCAACAATAAGTTGTATTAGGCTGAATAAATAAATACCTTTGAGCGACCTGTCGCCGAGCGTCATCTGTTTTTGTTGCGCGGGAAAGTCAGAATTGGTAGACGTTTTCGTAAATTAGTTTAATTATTAATTAGTTTATTCATGAATGTAAATAATATTTGTTTATTTCAACAGTTTCTAAGAAGGTTACTTCTTACTTGGGAGGACTTTACGTAACATGAATTGTATTCCATTTTGTAATTATATTGTATTGTATTTTGTAGTCGTATTTTTTACGTCTCACATGCTAAGACGAGTGTTATTGTTTTTAATCCACTTCAAACAAGGCGAGTCCTTAGTTTTTAAGGTTCCGTAGTAAACAAGGAACACTTAACAATAGTTTTTCTGTTTATACTGAGACATTATTATGGGAATATTATTAGTACTCATGTAGGTATGATTGTTAATAACATGCCTTAATACCGTCCCGTAGTATTTTTCAATGTACCTAATTTCGTATATTTTATTAAGATAACTTGCCTCTTATTGATACTTGTGGACTTATAATCTTTGTCTTTGTTTATTTGTTTTTATATGTGATGGGTCGACTTTTGGCCGCGTCTCTCGCCTGGTGGTAGGTAAGTGATGATGCAGCCTACAATGGAGCACGTCTGCCTATCCTGGCCAGCACGAAGGGGTCTCCGCAGATGTTGCACCAGATCAACTCTATCGGGTACTCATCGCGAAGGTGGATCAGGAATATCGATAGCACCCTGAACCAAAGCTTGAAATATAACATAAGGACAAAAATGTATGTATTACATAAAAAAATGTGCACTTCTCTAATATCCCCCTTCGTAGAATAAAGTGTGATATTATATATGACGGCAGTGTATAGGACGGCAGAGTATACATTCGTCACCACCCTTACTGTTCCCGCGGGTAGCGTTACAGCCGACTAAGGGATTACGCGTGTGACAGAGACCGGACATTTGTGTTCTCTTCTCTCTTCGACTATATTGCGCAGTGGCTGAGTTGACCGGCTTCCTTGCTACCCGCCAGGACCTCTGCCACGGTCCTATTTCACACATTGTTGTTCTAGGAGTGAGTGTGACACGTTTATGAATTTGTATGTTTGTATAGGTACTACATGTAGGATTGATCCAAATCCGATCTTTGCATCGTTTTGAGTTTTTGGCACAGGTATAGAAATAAAGTCAAAAAGCGATTGGAATTTTGACAACAACGCCACATCTTTTTATCCAAGAAGGGGTAGGCAGAACTGCACATTACGGTATGTAATGCCACTGTAAAATGTACCCCCACTTTTTACTATTTGTGTTACAAGTCTCATGTACCTAATAGGGGTGAGCGTATTGCCATATACTGGGCACATTTTCAGACTTTGTGCTACTACTGAGAAATTTTCGAAAAACCGAAAATAGCCCAGTAATACTTTGTCCGACCAGGGAATCGAGCCCGAGACCCCTTGTCCGGCAGTCGCACTTACGACCACTCGACCAATGAGGCAATCGTTGAAACTTTGATTTTGGTTTATTATCAGTTATTAATTTCGGTCGTAACTAAATAAGCTGTCGACGTCCGATAATGTTAAGCCCGTCTCACAATAATTACTTTTTAAAGGATCAGATCATTTCTCGGAATTAAATATTTCTTAAAGAGATCTCCATTAAAATCACAATATCCTGAACAGGTTGTTGGGAGTTAATTAAAAGCTATTTATAGAAGTTTTCAATTTATTATACAAATAGGTTATAAATACAGGTGTACCGAAAATGTCCTTTAAAATCTATAAACTGTGATTGTGATTTTTATTGATATTTTAGACTTTTAGTTTTTTATTTACTGTAGATTTAGGTGATGCCTATTTCTAGTTATATATTTGGCCTTTAAAAATATTCAAATAAAATTTTATTTTTTATGAAGAATCGAACCCGCATTATATGTAACAGTGATAACAAATCATCCAAAGGTCGTTAGTTACCAATTAAGTACTTATTATAATGTCAATAAAACAATGTGAAACCACAAAAATTCAGAATACAAGCAAAAAAAGGTTAACTTAGGGATGAACAAAAAAAGAGGCTCATTCTTGTACACCGATAACCGTACACTTGGGTATAACACACCCCACTCCAAAAATAAACCAGACCGTATTATTACCCACACATACAAGCAACAACAACTCTTACGCCCTCAGTCTTAAGGTCGGGTATCTCGCACCCAACAAAAACGATACCCACACGCTCGATTTTAAAATTCACGTCACACGAGAAACATCCTTACATCCTTGTAATAAGGTTGGGTATTAGGTACCCGGCGGCAAGAAACTAACGGCCGACCTAATGGGACGGGTCGGCGACCTTGGTGTGACGCGCAAGTCCCGCGTATCTCCCCGACGCCCCGCAGTTGTGCTGCGCCGCCAGCGAAAGCAAGACGTGCGTATTGTACTGGGTGATTTATACCCACTGCCATTAAAATTACATTCTATGTACTTAATATTGTAATGTGTTGGTAAATAGACAGAATAGTGTGTTGGTATTGTTTTGAAGTGAAGTTTTAAAAGGATTTTAACGTGTGTCTTACGTAAGCGGTTTTGAGTCGGCGTGTACCGGCGCGACGCAAAGCCGCCATCTTAATTTTATTGGTACGTACCTACTCATGTTTACGTATTTAATGTGTTGAGAATTTTGTTTAATGCTTCTATGTAATGTTCTGTTTATTTGTAATTATTGTACTATCTAAGTAGTTTGACTATTATGTATATTGTTTTTGGGGTATTATAATAGTTTTAGTTTAGTGAATTTTGTTTTTTTTAATTTAAACTTTGTTTATTTACATAGCTGTGTTTATGTGGGTATTGTTAGTTTTGACAGATGACGACGGAAATCGGTCGGTCAATAGTAAATACTTCGATAGTAGATTTTCGACCTTATTGCAAAGGAATAAGATTGAAAATAATTTAGAATTTTTAGATTTAGCGACTAAGTTTTTATATTAATTTTAATTTTTTAAGGATTTCAAAGGTGACAATGCGGTATCGCTGTTTTGTCAGATCTGACGTACAAAAATAGTAGGTACAAAGTAAATACTTCAATAGTAGATTTTCGACCTTATTACAAAGGAATAAGATTGAAAATCTTTTTGAAATTTAAGATTTGCGATTGTTTTTTTTTACGTTACAAACAATTTGGATTTCGGGACAAATTTGCATGCTTGCATTGTCTTATTGTCAAAAATAGTACAGGTACACCAACTTGTATATTCAAGATATTCGACTTTATGACTAAGTGATAAGATTGAAAATCGGTTAGCAAAATTTAACAAATTGGAGTAGTTAGTTTGATTGTACGCTAATGATTACTACCTACATGTTTAACATAAAAACGGCACAAATAGTTTAAAGGCTTTTTATTTGTCAAAAGGGTGGGTAAATACGTATACAAGTACACCAACGTGTATATTCAAGATATTCGACTTTATACTCAAGTGATAAGATTGAAAATTGGTTAACACAATTCAACCACATTGCAGTATGTAGTTTTATACGGTAGTAAGACGTGAAACAGCGCTTATGATTTTACCATACATACAACAAGCAAAATAGTACATAGTTTAAAAAAAACATAAAACGTGTGGGTAAATAAGTAGTACTTTAAATCGTACTCCTTAAAGTTGATTTTGGGGTGACTTATGATACTTCTGACTTGAGACTGCCTAATGTCAATTGAGTCGACCCCACTGCGATACACCGGCTAGAGTAGTATTCAATCGATTGAAGCCATAAGAAGCACTCAGTTCGAGTTTCAGATCGAAATTTGGTCAATAATGAGTTTGGTTATATTTTAGTGTGGATTATTAGAAGAATGATATTTTTACTTTAAAAAAAAATTCGTTGCCCCACACTAGGATTTTCTCATGTATCGTGGGTGCGTTTACAAGTTCACATACACATGACACCCAGAACCGAAATTAAAATTTGCGGATCACACAAATAGTAGCTCCGTGCGGGAATCGAACCCGTTTCACGTTGCGCGGCAGACGATTGCCCAGCCACCGCGCCAACCGTGCATTCAAAATATTATTAGAAGATGATATTATTTCAAAATTGGCGATATCCTATAACTAGTATGGTAATGGATACCCACTGATTAAGATTATTGCAATAGGACACCGGAACGTATGTCACGCAAAACTAAACGTTTATTGCAAAGTAATAAAGGTTATTTTCGCCTGACATTAAGTCTGTTTACAAAGCATGTTGCTTTGCCGGACCTATTTAAGCGAAGTGTGTAGTCTTTTAATCGTGGACATCGTGGTGTTTTGTCAAATACGAATGATTCTTTAAAATACTTACTTATTGTTGTTAGTACATATATACTAATATGATATACAGGGTGTCCCTGAAGTCGACGTCCAACAGGCACCAGATGATCGGCAAGGTTCCAACTGTTATCAGAATAAAATTCTAAGTCCGACAGTTTTTAAATTACAGTGACTTATGTGTTATCTAAGAAAAAGTACACCCTGTGCCAGTCTTTTGACTCTTGTTGCTACAAATATTTATTTTTTCGTCTGCAGTCTTCCTTACATTATCCTGAATAGTGCTCCAGTAATATGGAATCATAAATTCTTAGCCAACTGCTTTAGATTGGAAAACATTGTTAGTTTTAGAGGAACCAAATACTCTGAATAATTTTTTCACCTTACTTTAAGTGACTGTACTGAATAAATTATGTATGGCGCTAGTAGTGGCAAATTTCACCAAAGTTGGCGCATTTAATAAGGATTATAAAATGGTATATCACTTTGCAAATTATTTCTTAAATTCGACACAAAAAAAGATTTTTCAACGAAACTCCGTTTCGATGAATTTATTTGAACTTACTAAAAATTCTTCTAGTGTACTCAAATCATACGTTATAACCTCGTATGCACTAGACAGCACTTTGCACGCTATTTGTTATCATCATGTTGAAAATCAGCGAGGATCTCTTGTCAAAAAATATTGTCTGTTTACCCGTGATTTCGCTTGCAGCATTCGTCGGCAATATTATCGCTAGACGAACTGGTGTTGTGCATTTCGAGCCATCGTACTCGGGCTTCGGCATTTTAGCTGAGCACTGGCTTTTTTGCGCCGTGTTGATTATTTATTTTTTAAATTATTTTTTGCTTTACCTGCAATTCCTTGTAACGGTGCAAATAACTCTTTCTCGACAAACTAAAGAATATTTGATGCTGCATCCCGCATTTGATCACAAGGCATGAACACGTAACTTAATCGGAGGATTCACCCATTTCTTTTTTTTTTTTGATGGGGATATGACGAGTAATTGTGCGTAAGGGCTCATGTACACCACACCACTACCGCGTCGATATGCTGTGTACATGAATCTGCCGCGTCCGTTCCTTTCGATTTTACTACATTTGATAATGTGTTTGATGCACTATGAACATCATATTGCAATCATTCAATATTATTTAGTGAAACATGATACATAACATCAGTTCCTCTAGTAAGTCTAGTAATATTGCCGACGAATGCTGCAAGCGAAATCATGAGTAGACAGACAATGTTGTTTGACAAGAGATCCTCGCTGATTTTCAACATGATGATAACAAATCGCGTGCAAAGTGTTGTCTAGTGCATACTAGGTTGTAACGTATGATTTGAGTAAGTACACTAGAAGAAATAATGGTAAGTTATAATAAATTCATCGAAACGGAGTTTCGTCGAAAAATCTTTTTTTGTGTCGAATTTAAGAAATAATTTGCAAAGTGCTATACCATTTTATAATCCTTATTAAATGCGCCAACTTTGGTGAAATTTGCCACTACTAGCACCATACATAATTTATTCAGTACAGTCACTTAAAGTAAGGTGAAAATTTTATTCAGAGTATTTGGTTCCTCTAAAACTAACAATGTTTTCCAATCTAAAGCAGTTGGCTAAGAATTTATGATTCCATATTACTGGAGCACTATTCAGGATAATGTAAGGAAGACTGCAGACGAAAAAATAAATATTTGTAGCAACAAGAGTCAAAAGACTGGCACAGGGTGTACTTTTTCGTGGATAACACATAAGTCACTGTAATTTAAAAACTGTAGGACTTAGATTTTTTTTATATTTTTCTGATAACAGTTGGAACCTTGCTGATCATCTAGTGCCCGTTGGACGTCGATTTCAGGGACACCCTGTATACGGAGATAAAAGGCGTGACGGTTTATATGAAGGTTTACGGTTTATATCCCCGAAGGGGTAGGCAGAGGTGCACATTACGGCACGTAATGCCGCTATACAATGTACACCCTCTTTTCACAATTTGTGTTTTAAGTCCCATGTAATAGGGGGTGAGGTATTGTTGTTAGCTCTTATGACGAAACAATAAAGTCTATTTTACTTTGTCCACAGATCTCATCCTCGCATCTCATCTCTCCTCACCATGGCGAGCACATCATCAAAGAAACAAACAATGATGTTTGGATTCTGCGAAGCTTTACTAGAAGAAGATACAAGCAACTATGACTACAATAACGACGACTATCGCCGCCATACAGGAGGCGCTGATAGTGACACAGAGCAGGAACTAAGTGATGACGACAGCAATCGTGATGCCCATGTATTCGTACAAGAGAATGAGAAGGAAGATATAATCTATACAGGTAAAGACGGCACAACACTTTGGTTTTCCAATCCCAAACAAGCCAAAGTTGAATACTTGTCCATCAAACCATCCATACCAGGCGTAAACCCATTCGCAAAAAATGCCAAAACAGAAGTAGAATGCTGGAAACTATTCTTCAATGATGATATACTTGAAGATATTCTTAATTACACTAACGAAGAAATCACTTCGAAGACGTTTGCAGAAAATCATAACACACGAGTCCATATTGTGAAGGAAACTTCTATGGATGAGATTATGGCTTTACTTGGACTCATGTATATAACTGGGCTGAATAATTCTACTGGTTACAACTTGACTGATTTGTGGCGGTCAGACGGTACGGGTGTAGACATTTTTAGAATGACAATGTCATTGCAACGGTTCAATTTCCTCCAAGGCTGTTTGCGTTTTGATGATGCTGCAACTCGCGCACAGAGATCCGCAGTAGACAATCTTGCCCTAGTCAGAGCCATCTTTGATAAATTCGTTGGGAACTGCCAGAAAGCGTATAATCCAAGTCATTTCCTCACATTAGATGTAAAGTACATACCTTTTAGAGGCGAATGTCCTTTCCGACAATTTATGCCAAAGACTTCAGCAGCTTATGGAATTAAAATGTACTCATTAGTAGACGCTAAAGATTTTTATACTATCAATATGGAAATAAATGCAGGTAACCAACCATCTGGACCGTATGTAACAAGCTACGAACCTGTGGACATAGTTGATAGATTAGTGAGACCAGTCAGTAATACTGGTAGAAATATAACCTTCGACAATTATTTCACAAGTATACCTCTAGTCACACATTTGCTGCAAGAACACATGCTTACATGTACAGGAGCATTGAGGAAGAATAAAAAAGAAATCCCGTTCAGTTTCTTGACAACCCAACCCAGAGGTGTAGGGTCATCACGATTTGGTTTCCAGAAGCATATGACTTTGGTATCTCATGTGCCAAAAAAATCCAAAATTATTCTCTTGCTCTCATCTTATCACCATGACAAGACTTTTGATATCACAAAATGTGGTGACAAACCGAAGCCAGAAATGATAACATTTTACAATTCCACAAAAACTGGCGTGGAAAATGTTGAAAGGCTGTGCAAAATGTACGATGTCAGGAACTATTGTAAGAGCTGGCCGTTATTGATACTCTTCACAATGCTCAACATAGCTGCATTGAACAGTTACATAGTTTACATGGCAAACAATGAAAATTCTAAATTGAGAAGGTCTGAGTACGTTAGGAAACTCGGTCTAGCGCTCGTGAAGCAACATTTGAAGACAAGGACAGATAAGAATAATTTGCCTCGTGAACTAAGAAAGAGGATTTTTGAACAAGTGGGGGAACCGCTTCTGGATCCCCCTGCGAGTGATGTGAAGCCGTATAAACGATGCCGAGACTGTCCATCTTCTAAGGATCGGAAGACTAAGTACTGTTGTCTTGAATGCAAGAAGCCAATATGCTTGCAACATGTCATTACTATGTGCCAGAATTGTACTTCTCTTGCAATTGATTAGTTTAAAATTGTATTATGTATAGTAGGTTTAAATAGTAGAAGTAAAATGTCAAAGTTCTTTAATAAGTGTTCTTTAAATAAAAATGCAATAATAATACTATATTGTTTAATTTATTTCCACAATATAAATAATATTTATTTACATAACTATTGAACAACATTGATGCATTCTTAGAATACCAATTATATTGTTGAGGAACTTGGGGAAAATATTTTATGTATAAACCTTAATCAATCTTAAGCAAGAGTTGGAACGGGGTAGTTTTTAGTCAATTACGTCAGTTAAGTCTGATACCCCTTCTCGTCTCGCCCAAGGCGGGAGAAGTCATTGGATGATTTTTCCCGCTTAAAAACAATATAATATTATATCGATTCATATAAATAAAATAGAAAGTTCTCTAATTTCTTAATTTTAATCTATCACAATATCAAACGTCATCAAAATTGGTAGAACGGACAAATGAATGAATGAGAAACTAGTCTTTAAATTATTGTACTATTGTTCAAATATTTATTTCAACTTATGACATTAGTTAATCAAAACTACAAATTATTTCAATATTTAATTACGAGTAATTAAGGTTTCAACTATATCATACATAAACTTTAACTAAACTATATTGGAACTTCAAATAATTTCAAAACTACATAGCGATAGCTTCCATAATATAATTTGTTAGCAGCAACAGTTTCAGACTAATTTGCATCGATAGCGAGGCTGGTGACAAAGGTAGTTCTAACTGCTTATAGTTATCTAGAGCTGCCTTTGAGTTCGCTTCATTTGCCGTCTAGGTATTTGTAAATTAGCCACCGTCGAAGTTATCAGGAGTCATGAATAAAACTCATAAATGTTGTGTAGTTGTTGGTTATAGGAATTCTTGTTGTTAATTGAGTGTTTTAAATGTGACTGACGAGTCAGTAGGCTTTGATTTTTGACTTAAGTTGGATTATTTGGTTTTAACTTTATTTTGTTTAAGGATATTGTTTTCTCGAAGTGAATGGGTATTCAACACTAGTAAATTGTGGGTATTATATTGTTGTAATTATGCATCTCTCTGACGCCTCCCTGGATTATGTATATTATATTTTTGAATTACCTTTTTATTATAAACTTATTGCCAGTTATTGCACAATCATGGTAGAATGGCGGACATAATGCCACAGGCATTCCCTCTTGTCAATCTTTAGGTGTTACGGAGACAGGTAGGTGCAAATTAATTCGACATCAAAATTTAGACAGTACATAATAATTGATAAATAGATAGTTTATATGTACTTATTTGTTTTTTTTTATGAAATAGGTGGCAAACGAGCAAACGAGTCACCTGATGGTAAGCGATCAGCGCCATATATCATATATCTCAACAGATACATGGTACCCTAAATTTGACTACGAATGTAAAGTCACCCTAAATTCTGCGACCCACACTTGAGCAGAATATTATGTATGAACTACGGATTACCATACTCACAACTCTGCGGTGGAATGTACTTTAGTAGTTGTCCACTACCTTCCGTACACCTGTGCTCGCTTATTTACAGTTTCACTGGCAAACTTTGTGTTATACCTACTATAGTTACTACATAATTATCATGTTGAAAGAAAGAGACAGAGTTATCTATTAATACTACTTTCCTTTTCTATTGGCATGCAAGAGTTTCGGATGGCAAACCGATTTGTTGACTACATAAAGTTGGTGGTTGGTCAAGTGACTGAATAACTGTTTGCTGTAACGTGTCTTTCTTGTAATTTCAGCTCTTAGTTGTATAATTTGCAAACGCACCTATGATACAGAAGAATAACTTTTTTATTAGAAATTCTTTATCATACACCTTACGGCGCATTCCAATAAACTACGGATCGGTAGATGTGCCTACGAGCCGTAGAATTTTGACACATATTGTATGGAGCTTATGTCAAAATTCTACGGCTCGTAAGCAAATTTACCGATCGGTAGTTTATTGAAATGCGCCGTTAATGTACCTACTTATATTGTTAGTAGGAAAAATAATGCTAATCTGACAGAACAATAAGAGTTCTATTTCAATAGCACTAGAGGTTAGTATTCCCTAATATATGTTATACAGTTTGACGTGCAAGTTGGGCGTCATAAGGGGCCTTTTTTTTTTTTTCTTTTTTTTTTTTTTTTTGAGGGTGGAAAATCATCCAATGACTTCTCCCGCCTTGGGCGAGGCGTGAGGGAGTGTCAGACTCTTACTGACTAAAAACCACCCCGTTCCTACTCCTGGCCGTCGAGCCGGAGCCCCGGTAAACCCGCTAGGTAGTCCGCAGCTCCGGATTAGGCATCAGCCCTACTGGGCCCCATCTGTGGTGGTCTGATGGCTCTTTGAGGCGCGCGCAGAACGCGACGCGCCGCACGCACGGGTCTGGTTCTGGTCGGGCGGCGAGCTACCCTTGCTCACCGTCCGCAGACCCGCACTTACGGTGGCCGGAGATCGTCGCGCGATCCCCGACGCCCGAAGTGTCTCTCGCGACGGCTGGGGCGTGAGGAGGTTCGTTCTCTCACGCGCCCCGCCTCCTCCTTAGCTAGCATGACTGCTTCGCAGAAGGAGGAGACGGCATCCCAGTCCCCCTCGCTCCGCACCATGGCTTGTATCAGTGCCGGACGCGAGAGGGCGCCGTCGCCGACCACATCCCTGAGGACACGGCGGTGCTCAGCCCACGCAGGGCAGACCGCAAGCGTATGTTCCACCGTGTCCTCCGGGCGGTCTTCGCAGTGATGACACCCGGGCGTTTCCTCCCGCCCAATCAGAAACAGGAACCTACCGAAGCTTCCATGTCCGGTAAGCACCTGCGTCAGGCGGTAGGTGAGGACGCCGTGGCGCCTCTCTAGCCACTCCTCAAAGAGGGGACTTACCGCTGCAATGACAGCGAGCCCAGCCCTTGGTTGCGACAGTCGCTGCTGCCATTCCGCCATGAGATCGCGCCGGAGCTCATCCCGCCACGCATTAATCTGGCGCGGCAGTGGAGTTTCGCCCCGGCGACGCGCGTCGGCGCGCAAACTAAAGACGCGCGCGAGCACCTTCGCCTCCAAATCCCACGGCGGGAGTCCGGCAAGGAGGTTGGCCGCCTCTCCGGAGATCGTGCGATATCCGCGGATCACTCGAATGGCCATGACCCTCTGGGACGTGAGCAGCGCCCGAGCTGGCCGCCGCATCAGGTTCGGCGCCCACACAGGGGCTCCGTAGAGGGCCATGGACCGCACGATCCCCGCGTACAACCTCCGGCAGGAGGCATTTGGCCCCCGAGGTTGGGCAGGAGCCGCTTAAGCGCAGCCCCCGTCCGTTCCAACTTAGGAGCCAAACGTCGGAAATGCTCCACGAAGTTCCATCGACTGTCGAGGACGAGTCCTAGGTACTTCATCGTCGTCTCGACGCCGATGGTAACCCCTCCTGCCGTTATTTGGGACCCATCCGGAGGTGGCGCGTTTCCGCGGCCATGAAAACACATGGCCTCGGACTTGTGGAGCGCCACCTCGAGTCCCAATTGCCGGATCCTTGCAACGACCGTCGCAACCGCTCTCGCCATTAAATTGGCCGCCGCCTGGTGCGACCTCCCGTGCGCTAGCACCAGCGTGTCGTCGGCGTAGCAGACTACGCTGACACCGTTCGGGAGGTCGGTGCGCAGCACCCAGTCGTAACCGATGTTCCACAGGAGCGGCCCCAAAACCGAACCCTGTGGAACACCGCGCGACATCTCTCGCCGGTTAACAAAGACAATTGTATCAGGCAGTCAGACGATTTAGCTTAGTTCCAAATTCAAATTAACGGGCTAACTTTATCGTAGGCTATGTAACTTGTATATTGAGAACTGTGGAGTAAGGCTAAACAATTAGTTAGACTTCAAAACTATTGGACGTGTGTTTATAAACAAAAGTTATTGTGTGTACCTATGTGTAGGTAATATACATCATCACAACAATAGCCTACGTGGGGCCACTGCTTACCAAATGTCTTTTTTGTTTGGGTTTGAGCATTAATTACCACGCTTGCTCAATGCGGGTTGGCGATTTCAAACTTGTTAGTAGAAATGATAAGGTTTCCTTTACCGTAATCAGTGGTCTCTAAATAATCTCAGAAAATACACATAACTTGGTAAAAGTCACATTGGTACTTGCCGTTGGTAGGTTTCAAAGCCTCCTCATGGAAGAGGCGTTGTCTTAAACCTTCGGGTCACCACGACAACAAGAAATACAATAAAGAACTTTAACTTAGCTCTTGTACATGCGACTCATAACATAACTGGTGAAAGGTGGATGTTAAAGGTACCTACATTATACGCATCGCATATATCGTACGCATTCCGTATGATGTCATCAGCACGCATCGCATATAGGCATTGCTGATGATGCGGTCCGTACGATGCGGATCAGTGGACGCAGTTGCATGAGTTTCTACACAAGACAAACTAAAATTCGTTGCGTGCGATCCGTACGATGCGGGCCAGTGGACGCGTACCTTAAGTCAACAAGAGAAATTATCATAAAATCATGATGTTCCACTTACAAAATAAAGTCTACCAACCCTGAATGACCATGAACTCATAAAAAGCCAATGTTGCTCCTCCCAATAAATTATGACGTCATCAACATTTCAACACTATCCAATTTCGTTGGAATAACCTTAGGATTTGAGTCCATCTGTTCATACTCAATGGACCTCATAAGTTTCTCCGTTTCAAGCGGAAATTCAATTTAATATTGATTGAAGTTTCTCGCAATTTGGATCTTCTCCTAGTTTGTAGATACAACGGAGTATCAAGCCGCGAGTTTGAATAATCTTTGATAGACTGATTGAAGACCAAAGAAATGAAAAAAACCTTAGTTTTTTTATTGATAATGCGTGGGCAGTCGCCCTGTGTATTTCAACGAATTGAGCTTCGATGATTTATTATTTACGCAAGAAATATAAAAAAAAAGTTTTTTATTGATAACACTGGTCAACACTGGTTTTGCCACACGAACTTTGACAGCTAATTTTGTTTTATCAATCTACCCTCATTACTAAATCACAGTTATCATGCATTTATTAGCCTCATATTTGTTGTGATACGGTAATACACATATCTAGTCCTACGGCAGAAAATTAACTTAAACATTTACAAGTAAATCGTCGTATTCATGCGTGTCGTTCAATTTGTGCAGTTTTTTGTGAATTATTAACCCCGTGAATATGTCGCGGAAGTGTAATAATGATCCTAACTCTTTTTGTTACGTCTGCGGAGAACTAACATTCAAAAAACAACGACGAAATTTTACGAATCTTGTGTTGGAATGTTATCACCAAAGTTTTGGTTTCTCCGTCGCCCATCAAGACAAATCCTGGGCCTCATATCTGTTGCATAACGTGTGTGAAAAATTTAACTGATTGGAAGAAAGGAGTAAGACCTATGCCGTTTGCTGTACCCATGTTTTGGACTGAACAGCGAGATTACGTTTCACATTGCTATTTTTGTCTCACCGACATAAAAGGTGTAAATTACAAGAAAAAAAAAACACAGTTATTTACCCTAACTTATCTTCAGCTATAAGACCACCACTGCATTTCAAATTAGGATTGATAAAAAAAATTGTGAAGGCAATGGATCGTAATGGGAGTGGATTTTTGTATCTAAAGAAAAAATCCCTAAAACAAGTGATACAAATATTAAAGAGGGTATTTTTGTTGGCCCTCAAATTAGGGAGTTAATTAAAGATACAACATTTGAAGAAAAATTAAGCGATTTAGAAAAATCTGCGTGGAAGGCTTTTAAAAATGTTGTTGCAAATTTTTTGGGTAACCACAAGAGTTACAGTTACAGAGAGTTGGTTAGCGAGCTATTATTGTCATACCAAGCATTGGGTTGCAACATGTCACTAAAGATCCATTTTCTAGACTCGCACCTGGATGTTTTTTCTGACAATTTAGGGGCTGTCAGCGACGAGCATGGTGAGAGGTTCCATCAGGACATTTTAAATACGGAAAAGCGGTACCAGGGCAAATGGAGCCCCAATATGTTAGGAGATTACTGCTAGACAATTAAAAGAGACCTACCTGAAGCTAAACATTCAAGAAAATCTTAATATTGTAAAGTCATATTAAAAAAATAACCTTTTGATTTACGCGATCTGTGTTTTTTCTTAATATTTTAAATTACCCAATAGAATAAAATTCTTGTCTAGCAAATTTTTTTTAATTGTTTATTTTTCTTAACAATTACCAATTAAAGTAAAAAATACCAAAAAAGTCTGTGTGGCACGACAAAGTTAAAATTTTGTTGACCAGTGTAATGCGTCGTTTTTAGTTACGTTTGAAACAAAACACAAATGACATAAGAATGTAATTTTTTTACTCCGTGACGATAAAACCTTATGGAGCCCCCTTGCCTGGTAAATATGAACACGTCTATTGACTCTTACTGACTAAAAACCACCCCCAAAGTCCTATCTCACACGTAGTTCCTACTGTAGAAGAAAACATCTGAAAGAAAAATGTTTTTTTTATTAATAACACTACATTTTACCACATAAATCACAGATAATAAAACCTGATAAACGTCAAATGGCCGTTTAATTTGACGTTAATCAGTATTTTTAATCTGTGTTAATCTATTGTCATGTCAGCTGTCACTCGTAAATCTTATTAGTTCAAACAAAAGTTAATAAGTACGCTGACACCTTAATTCGTTTGGACAAGAGAAATTGTAATTTATGACCAAATTCCATGCACTGTTGTTATAATTATATTTTTTGGGAACAAAGAATATTGATCTGTTGTAGGACGTTTGTTTTTTCGTGTTCATATTATTTATTTAATAACATAACACAAGGTCACATTGTTTAATGCTCAAAGGGTTTGATAGAAGTACATATATTATATATCAACATATTAATGTCTTCAATCGAACGCTGTGTTTCGCCAGTTATATTACGTGAGCCTATAATTATACACCGCAAACATTTTTCTAGTTTCCGTGTTAACGCTGCAATTTCTTTGAAAAACAGGTTTTTTTTCTTCTTCCTTTTTCTTTTTTCTATAAGACTAGATGACCCGGGGCTTAAACTTTTACTCGGTCGCACTTGCTACCCTCGACAAACAAAGCGATCACAGCCCTAGTCAAATCAATAATCACCCCATTTTTGCAACAACTACTTGGCAAGTTGGCAAGCACTCACAGCCTGAACGTATTCGAGCAAAATCTCGAACATTGAAACTAATCAAACTACTAAAACCTTGTTTAAATCACGGCCAAGCTGCGTCTGACGTGAAGCATCAACTATTTGAATAGACCCGACTCCACGACAACTGTTGGTATTAGATTGTCGCTCGCAATCACTCGAGTGTTCTTCGCTCGAGTATTCGAGTGCTCGAGTTGTCGAGTTCTCGACTTTAACTTGCTCGATTCCGCACTTGACATTTAATCTTCGACGCATATCGATTTAATGTTTCGTTTAGAATTTGTAATTGTTTAGTTGGGTAATGAGTTATGTTGGTTGATGTTTTCTGTTTTGTTTGTTTGTTTGGTTCGTTGTTTAATCGGTTGTGTGATTGGAGGCTTAAAATATAATTGATGTTATTTTCGATTCTGATGATAAATTTAAATTAATGGATATGAATGTGCTCACAAAAATCGATTATTACTTGATGGTAAGCGATTAGCACCGCGTATGAACACACGCAATGTAAAAATAAAAAATGTGTGTTGCCAGTTTTTCGAGTTTATATTTCAACCCATACATCAATTTTTATTTTATATGCAATGTTTTATAATAAAGCACTGTTCTTATCATTATGTCTGCATACAATTGTAGGTACTTTCAGGTACAATAGATAATCCCCTATCTATTTTTACCTATGTTTGATCATAAAGGTACAGTCAAAAGCAAATTAAATTCTACGGTAACATTTCAAGCTAACAATAGTTGAAAATTCCATGAAACCACAATCCCAAGTATCTAATTTGCCTACTAAAAATTTCTTTGTACCCATTTCGAGCTAGAAATTCAATTATCTTTACAAATAATACCTCTCCTGCTTTTAAGCTGTCTGGATCAATCATTTATTAAAATAGAAAGGACAGTATTTTTGTTTTCTATTCCTTGAAATTCAATTAATTATTTAGTTGGTAAAAATACCACAATGGAATGACTTAAACAATTATTAAAGGTAGGCGTCCACAGGCCAGCATCGCACGCATCGTACGCATTGTATACAACGGTTTTTAGTAGTCTTGTATTAAAACTCATGAAACTGCGTCCACTGATCCACACCGTACGGACGGCTCATCGGTTATGCGACGCTTACATGCCATGCGTACCGATGACGACATACGGAATGCCGATGCCAAAAGTCCGAGTGAAAATGGCAACGGGAAAAAATATGGTAGTAAGGAAGTCTCCGTTTCTTTTCTGTGTTCTTTAAAGTTTAGGTTAATAAGTACTACCTGTTTCTATCACTGATAATGATAATGAACCATAATATGGTTAATAGAACCATTTTGATCAAGGTGAATGCACTGTGTATTTCTAGCACACAATTTTGTGTTATAAATCAAGGGGAAATAAAACGTATGTGATGCAGTAAGACAACTAATGGAGAGCATAAGCAAACGGCTTCCATAAAACAAAGCTTACTTGGAGGAAGTGTACGAAATGCCCCTATTAACGTAAGTAACTTCCATTTGTTGTAAACACGGGGAGTGTAAGGCATTATGTCTGTTTGTATGGATCTTGTTGAGAAATTGGCGATAAGTAATAAATTACTGTATAAAAAAACATTTTTATGTTAATGGTTTTATTACAAAAACAAGAATGATGTCTTTTTTTAAGTGGGGAGAATCATCCAATGATTCTTCGCGCCTTGGTTGACGCGAGAGGGTGTGTCAGACTCTCACTGACTATAAACTACCCTGTTCCTACTCCTGATTCATGCAGGCTAATGTACTAAAAGCTAGAAAATAATTTAGTAAGTCCTAGCTTCCAGATCGCACCAATCTTCTTATCAATCTGGAGTATTCATTAAACAAATAAAATCGTTGGACGGAGCATGTGACAAAGTACCTTTAAGATATTTAAAGGGTAGTACGAGTTTGTTTTAGGTTTAACGAGATCGAAACGTTACCGTGTTCGGCGCTCTGATTGGTTAGTTTATTGGAAAAGGTCAATTAGAGTTACCGAACGCAGTAACGTTTCGATCTCGTTATACGTAAACCAATCTCGTACTAAACCCTCAGTTTTGTCCATAATATTTCACTCTGGAAACTCCCCTTGGTTATTAACTTAACATTGCATTGCTCAGGTGTTTCTGACGCTCTCAGCTCTCTATGTCTCTCTCGTTACCCTATTAACCTTCATGATACTCAGGGGCCTTAATACTAACACGCAAACCTTTATTTAACACGTTACTAATAAAAAAAGAACACATGATTTCAATGTCCACTAGGAAGCGTAACATTATTTTTCATTGACTGCCTCGTTGGTCGAGTGAAGTGGTTGCAAGTGCGACTGCCGGACAAGGGGTCTCGGATTCGATTCCCGGGTCCGGCAAAGTATTACTGGACTTTTTCGGTTTTTCGAAAAATTTTCAGTAGTAGAACGGAGTCTGGAATTGTGTCCGATATATGGCTATAGGCTCACTCTCCATTACATGGGACTTATAACACAAATGGTGAAAAGTGGGTGTACATTGTATAGCGGCATTACGTGTCGTAATGAGCACCTCTGCCTACCCCTTCGGGGATAAAAGGCGTGACGTTGCTGTTTTATTATTTTTCAATATGGAATTGTATACAAATAACCCTTATCCTTTTCGATGACTACTTGCAATACCTACTAGCTATATTGTGACCCTTCTCCAAAATATTATTGGCAATACCTACCTAACTTGTTTATTTTGTTGGGCAAATATTTTCACACTACTGTGTATGTATAGTTATATTATCGAACTAATATTGCGGCGACGATAGCTCATAAAAGAAGGATTTTTATTTTAATCTTTGATGTGAAGACTTTTTGAAAACACTGATGCCTTTGAAATTGTGATTATAATTGCCTGGCAAATGTAAAAATGGTGTTACTAATATTTTTGGTCACCAGATTACGCAATGAAAACAAGAAAATGTTTTCACAGCAGCTGTCAAATATTGAAGGTCCAATGATGTGACAATAACGAACGAATGACAGGACATTATAAGTGTGGAAGAGCCATGCTTCGGCACGAATGGGCCGGCTCGACCGGAGTAATACCACGGCCTTACAGAAAACCGACGTGAAACAACGCTTGCGTTGTGTTTCGTTGTGTGAGTGAAGTTACCGGAGGCCCAATTCGCCCCTTCCAATCTTCCCCATCCCCATTCCCGAACAACAATCCTTAAATTCCTAACTCCCAAAAAGCCGGTAACGCACTTGTAACGCCTCTGGTATTTCAAATGTCCATGGGCGGCGGCGATTGCTTACCATCAGGTAATACGTCTGCTCGATTTCCGGCATGTCTCATAAAAAAAGGTTGGCACACTAGTGCCATCTGGTGAGTAAAAATACGGTACCTCATAATAATATGCAGAAGAAACCTATGGGTTTTATGGTAAAGCCAGATTATGGTTTGGCTTTGGATTGTCAGGGGCTGTTGATATTTTACATTTTCTATTATGCAGTGAATAATGTAAAGTCAACATTTTAAATAAAATACTTTTACTAAGATTTTTAAGTGCGAGACGGTATAAAATAATTAAATTCACTCAATTTTAACAACAAAAAATGCTACTAACATTATACCAATTTAATTAAAAAATACATAAATAATGCATTAAATTTATAAAATACAATTTTTAAACAAACTGTTTTAATTTTAGATTTAAAATAGACCGCAAATGCTAAACTGCACATGTTTGTAATAAATACACAATTTGAATTCGCCACCCAGAATGCAAATGTGTCTAATACTAAATTAATATTATAATGAAGTTTGACTTTACGCTGCTCGGCTTGCAGTGTGGAATAATATTGTTGGTTAAATTTCAATTACGTATTTGCAAATATTTTTGGAGCTAGACGAAAGAATAATTAAATAGACAGAATCTTTTTTATTTCGATTGTTTTTTTTATTTTAAGTATATTTTGGATCAAATTATCATTTTTATGCTGACAACACGCGAGTGATTCGCTTATCGAAACTAATTATAAACTTAAACTTAAATATTTAATAAATCTTATATTTTTTGTCTTGAAATTATATCGTTATATTGTATTTTAGCAAGCATTTCACTCCAAAACCACAATCGATATTAAACCAAATAAATTAGCTTCCTAACTACAACACTAAGCTAAAATGTGTTGATTGAAAACTCATTAATATTTATCGAGGCCGCCCAAACTCGACACAGGCAGACATAGACATGTTGTAGCTGAATACCAGGCTGTTTCAGAATATTGACAGTTTACAATATCGGGCTCATAATTATTATCTAAGTTGTTATTTATACATATTGTTATTGAATAAGTCTATCTAGCGGGTTTACTAGGGATCCGGCTCGAAGGGCAGAAGTAGGAACGGTATGTGGTTGTTATTCAGTAAGTCTGACGAGTGTCAGAGAGAGAGAGAGAGAGAGAGAGAGAGAGAGAGAGAGAGAGAGAGAGAGAGAGAGAGAGAGAGAAAATGGTTACCTTGTACTGAACAGAATTTCGTCCTAGTATCAACAATCCATATTTAAGCTCAGGGCTTAGACTTGGCTTTGTAATTTCTACAAGAATGAAAACACAATTAAAGAGCAAAATGTTTATAAATATTTGCCATAACAAAATCGTTAAAGTCTATTTTGCATTGTTCCATAATGAAGATACGCATTTCAAACATTTGAAACGAAATAAAAATTAAAACCACTTTCCTTTTTTTCTCAAATTTCTTTTATTCTCACGTTTCACTCTCGTATCGTTTTACCGGCACTATCTGCCCAGCCAGTTTATTTACCAAAACAATTATTTTCCCCCAACTCACCCTCGGCTCCAGGATCTTCATAATGGGCATCGTAACTTGGCCCAAATTCCCCTATTTTTGGCACCGTTATCTGATCTGCGTTTCGGACCGTCTAAGTATAAACATTAGCTAAGATCCGAAAGTATTCACTTTTTTGTTCTTGTGTTTTGTTTTCGACAAACAGTTTTGTTTTTAATTCTTAAGGGAAGATGCTAGCTGTCATGTTTGTTGAGTTTAATAACAATGTCAAGTTGTTAAAACTCGAACTTTTGTTTTGCAGTTTATAAATATTTGTTCTGTGTTTACACCTGTTGAGCTGCGTTTATCAGTAATTAGAATACTATCTTTATAAATGGCTACTTTCCTACTAGTCAAATTCAATACTTTTTTCGAACCGTCAAAAACAATATTATCTATGAAGTTTTGTATGGAATATTACGTTATGACGTCATAATTTTTTTACGTCAAATAGCAGACTTGTTGCTAGAAATTAAGCTAGAAAAAATCGAAAATTAAATAGTTACATCAAATTTATGAATGAGAGTGTGATTATTTTTTAATATTTTATTGTATTGAAAAGTTGTAATAATTTATTTTTGACCGAGGATAGTACCCAATTGCAAAAAGTTACTGCGTGGTTAACGCCACACATCACATCAACAACCTATAAGTGGCCACTGCTGACCAAAGGCCTCTTCTCACAAATAAGGTTTGAGCATAAATTACCAAGATTGCTCAATGCGATTTAAAACTTATAATAATTAGAAATTATAAACCCAGGTTTCCTCACGATGTTTTCCTTCATCGTTTGTCAATGGTGTCTAAATAATCTTAGAAAGTACATATAACTCGGAAAAAGATACATAGGTACTTGCCATAAGCCTCCGGGCCACTATGATTAACACCGCGGCTGGTAAACTGACACACTGCTATGCATATCCCAAATTCTTTACTATCAACTACCTACTACCTACTACTGACACATTTTATCCTAACAATACATCTACATCAAAATGAAACAGTGACTAACATCAAAACAATTCAGAATATGTGACTTATAACTTAGTAGTACGATTGCTAGGATTACTCGAGTTACCGATGCAATGCCCGTCAGATCTAATCTAGGACACAATAGAATATGCCTAGGTATGGTAGGCACAAGAATTTGGTATGCAGGTTATAAATTGGTATTGGTTTAGTAATCAAGAATCATTGGTCCGTTACTGGGTCGGTCAAAGTTACAACAGATTATTTGGTTACAAAATATTTACACAGTTAACAGACAGTAAAATTCCCTAAGAAAAAGGCTCCTCCGGCTAGGCGAGGTGATTGTGTCTGGTGGGCTTTTTGCCCAATCGTTGTTCGCTGGGATTTTCTATCCATGTTTATTCGCATGTACGTAAACTTCATATGTGCAATGTAGGATGTATAAAGTCATCCGTAATTTTATCGATCGTCTATGTGCAACTTCTGTCATCTGTCACATGTCATGTGTCGCCACAGATTAAAAAGCACAAAATTTAATATAATTAATATTACTTTTGTAACTATTCAATCTGTACATTTTTGCCTTTTTTTAGTTGAGACGGAAAGTAGTATCAGACTCTTACTGACTAAAACCCATCCCGTTCCAACTCCTGTTTCGAGCTGGAGACTTAGTATATTTATGACATACTACCCAACACTCCGGTAGGTCTTGCTTGCATATCAACCTCTTTGGCTAACCGTACATAAAGCACATTATATTGAGCATTTGCTAATGCATCCTATGTATTGGATTTGCATGAATAGATTACTATTTGGATATACCATAATTATATAGGCATTGTGACCGAAGAGGCATTGTCTTTGGCTTTTGTTTAAGACACATACATATATGCATGTCTATGTATATAATAGTGCTTATTCGGTAACCTGATTGTAGCCGGACTTTACCGTCATTGTTATAGCTTGCATTATTGAATCAACGAATTAATTTAGTTGATATTATTGACGTGGGATTATGTGAAACAAATATTTCTTTTCTGTCTTACTTTAAGAATGAATAACACAAAAGCTGTAGCTTTTTAATTATATTAAATTGATTTTGGAGTAAGTGGTTCCATTGAGATCAATACAAACATCAAGCAATAACTGGATATTTTATTTACCTTTATACATATAACAATATTGTATTATTGTGAATGTCCAGTGAACCAATAAAGCGTCTCCCTTGGAATTTCACAGTCTGATACACATAGTCACATTTGTATGTTTATAGGAATGTAATAGGTTTCTATTGTGTCATCTACGGTTTTATTAGATTATACCTATCACTAGGCTTAAGTTTATAAGAAAAGGTGGGTTCAAGTACGAATATACTATAATGCTATGCGCCTCTGTCTACTCGTAATACAGTTATGATAAGAACAAATTACTTATAACTTCGTAACTTCGTTCTGGACATAATTATGTGAAGAAGTGTTTAGGACCCCATTAAAGAAATTCCACATCCACGTAGTCACATTCGACAATCTGACACACATAATTACAATTATTATAAACCTCTTGTGTTATCCACGTTTTTAGGCTTATCTAGATACTAGCTTTTACCAGCAGTTTGTCCGCGTCGTAAGTACACAATAAACGTTGATCTTTTACGGCGCATAGCAATAACCTACCGATCGGTAGATTTGCCTACCAGAGGTAGAATTTTGACATAAGCTCCATACAAAATGTGTCAAAATTCTACCGCTGGTAGGCAAATCTACCGATCGGTAGGTTAATGGAATGCTCCGTTAATCTGAACTTTAGTTAGAATTTTGTATCCACAAATATTTGTGTTTTACACTGTGGAATTAAGTCAAAGCGAATTTGAGTCAACTATTATAAAAGGTGTTCAAGGTTTCCATGTGAGCACGCACACTCATAAACACCATTAATGCTTTTCAAATCAAAAGTAACGTAACTTATAACCATAAAAACGTTACCTCATAAAACGCCACATACAAACAAAAACTGCCATAAAATACCCATAGTTTAATGTTTATTCCGTGCAGTACTGGCAAGTAATTCTGTAGCAGGAAATTATACGAAGCTAGTACACATGACTGCACATCGAACTATACAAACCAGTTTATATTGGTCTCGCTTTATATAATCTTTCCTCACAGTCAAAGGTCAGTTTATACTGGTAATGTATAGCCTGATGTGTACTAGACGGCCAGTATTTTAATTACTGGATGCCAGCAGCGCCTAGCTGGCCATTAAAAGAAATGCGATTGAACGGGGCACACGATCGACGACACTTTAAAGCCGTTGATGAGATGGCGATTTTTTTGTCGTTGATACTGAATGTAGGTAGTCTGGGTGTGTAATGAAAGTGAAGACAAACTCAAAGGATTATTTCATACAGAATGTACTTAGGTAGTCTGGGTGTGTAATAAAAGCGAAGATAGCCAAAGCTTTGAGCGTCGTGCTTTCTTATGAATAAGGGCGTGGCTTGAAACTAGTCGAGTAACAAATGCAGGGAAATCAAATTGAAACATTTTAATACACTTATTATGGTACATCTTCCTACCAGTTGCAAATTATGTTATTAGAAGAAACTTAATGTGTTAACTGCTATAATGAAAAAACTCCTTGTTGGTAGGACGGAATTCGCGAGACTAATGAAAATAATCAGGTTGTGAGTAAGACCTCTCTCACATTAGGCTACTTACTGGTGACAGTAGAATAAGCGCACGAAAAAATATGCACTCAACTAAAACTTCACGACTTAAGAGCCGATGAGATAGCTCATACTTTCTCTTGCTCTTTGAGCCGGGGCTTCGGTAATCAGGCTGGGTAGTCCGCAGCTCTGATCAGGCATTAGTCCTACTGGGCCCCGTCAGCCCAACAAGGCCCCATCAGCCCTACTGGGCCCCATCACTATTAACAACTTAGGGACAGAATTTTGCTAAAAGATTCAGTAACTTAGGCGATATCTTTAATAGGTACCTAATTATTTTGCACTATATTATATTATAAATTGTCTTTTTAAACGTAGAATAGAATCATCGGATGAAATATTATGAAAGCTACTTGTATTAATATCAGCCGTGTCAACCCATTTTCGTCGCCCCAAGTAGCCTAATGTGTAACACCACTAATTCTCCTTCGTGCATTGACGATAATTTTGTTCCACTTTCCCTAACCGTTGACAAGGGTTTGACGCCTGTTTTGTAAACGTGGGGTCAAAAATGTTCATTGAATATTGTTACGTCATCATCTCATTAGCAGGGGAAACATAAGATGAGGGACTCAGGATTTGGAAGGTCTCTAATTCTATTTGGTATAGGTAAGTATTTTTTGAGGGTTGGTATGGGATTGGGTAATTATTTTGTATTAAGTCGTATTGAACAATAACGTTTAAAGCTTGTTTATTTATTAAATATAGAAAACAATAGTTTAAAAAGTTATTAAAAACAAATAGATGTTGTTCAACTAATAATTCTTAACGTTAAAACTAAGATTTCGAAGTAGACAAAACACTTCTTCTTCTTGTTGAATTTTGAGTGATACCTCATAGAAAACCAACGTGAAACAACGCTTGCATTGTGTTTTGTTGTGTGAATGAGGTTACCGAAACCTCAATTGCCCCCAAAAGGTCGGTAACGCACTTGTAACGCCTCTGGTGTTTCGGGTGTTTATGGGTTGCGGCGATTGCTTACCACCAGGTGATCCGCCTAATCGTTGACCGGCCACTTCCATAAAAAAAAAAGAATTTTGCCTTTAAATAATAATGGAAGTATTAAAGAGATATTTGTTTCTTAGATTAATAATTGAACGTTTATATCACCATCAAGATAAATTGCAACAAAATGTCGCATAACATGCAGATACTCTTAGATTTATTGACCGATTGCCCTTTAGAAGGATGCACTCAGCTCAGAAGCGAAGGCAGATAGATCTCTTTAAAAAAAACTTTATAATCTTTTTAATTTCACTCGACGGATATTAAAGTTTGCAGTAACCGGTAGCAATCTGACTAGGAAATATTGAATTAAGGAGTTCTGATAGCCATCTATCTCTTTTTATTTAAAACGACGATATCGTGATCGCTTCGAATTCAATTTTTGTTTGAATCTTAATGGTTTATTTGTGATGTGAATTTTAATGTTGAGTGTACAATTGATTCAGTAGCCGGGTGATCGTCTGCTGTGTAAAGTGGGACAGGTTTCATTTTCTCACGGAATTAATAAATAAAAAATGCATTAATACTTTTTAATTTAAGCTCTCCATCAAATATATAGATTGCAATCTTGTACTATTTTTTTTTTCAAGATCAGTTTATAATAAATTAGTAATTAACACTTGTATGTTACTAAAATATAATATGTTGTTTTTGCACAACCGAATGTTGCTTACGGGGTGAATCCCTGGTGTCCTGAAATACAAGTCTCGGCTTAGTATAGGACTGGTTCTCTCACAAATTAATAGTATGTATCAAATAATTCATTATCTATAAATTATATACAAAAACGAACAGATCGGTCAACTGAATTTTTAGTTAAGCTCTGTATAAGAAAATGTAATCTAAACTCTTGCATGGCTTAAGTCATATGGTGTGTAGTAACTACTGATACTAAAACTACTGATAGTAAAAGTTGTGCATAAAACTACTAACAAGAAATATACCTTACATGTATTGATTTGGCCTCCATTCCCTAATAATATAGAGTGCGAAAGTGCGTACACTTTTGTTTTACTTCCACTTTCTTACAAAAATAAACTCCATCCTACTTTCATTCCCAAACCTGAACACATTGCTAAATGAATTCCAACCCTATTTAATTAGTAACAAAAGCTACAATTGAACCGCAACATTGCTATTTTGGGCACGAGTGATCGGACATCGGTGGTAAATATTTGCATGTGTATTGAAGGCTCCAATCAGAGCCGCTTTGTGTAAGACGCCATACAAAGAGATACCGTATCTGTCACAGAGTAGGTAGATGTTCAGATGTGCAAACAACAGAGACGGGCAAAATTAAATAAAATCAGTTTTATTATAACTTTCGCGAGACATACTAAATTAATGCCGTAGCAGCGCGACAATCGCCGCGTCGTGTGCCGCAGAATGCTGCTTATTAATGAGCTTCTAGTATAGCTTGAAACTAGTCGAGTTCTTCGTCAAAGTTATGTGAGTTAGCCGATAACATAATAATAAAAATCAGTTTTATGCTGCTTATGCTACACATAAAATATTTTTGTTACAATATAATCATCTCATCTTTTTATTTATAGGATAAACTGAAACCATCAGACGGATCACTTAATGGTAAGCAGTAGGCGTCGCCTGCCTGAACTGCCTTGCCTCTTACAAGGAAAAGAGAAAGATTAAGCCTCTATTTGAGCATAATCAATACCTAACTTTCAGTTTGTTCTTTAATATACAATACTTATTTTAAAAAACATTAATGATCACATAAATATGTAAGTTACGTTTTGTAAAAAAATCTTATACATTGACTAACTGTATTCTCGTGCTCTGTGGCACAACGACGTACTTGTGGTCTTCGGCTTGCTGTGTAAGTGATTGGGGCTACACAAGATAGTAAGATACTGTGCTGATGTAGTTCAGTTGATTAGGTGGGTACAGGTGTGCCTACCTGTGTCAGGAATCCTTTTAGGGTTCCCTGTTTTGAGGAGTTTTTATTTGAAGAAGAGAAACGTGTTTCATTGTTGCGTTTTTGAGGATTTCCAACTAATATAGCATGGTTTTTATAACGTTGTATAGTACGGTTTGCTCAAAGTAACTGTTCAAAGAGGTGATTTGAGTAATTTCAACCAACGCGTTGATTACAACCAATTTTATTTATAGGGTATTCTGCTATTAGTTGTGGGCCCTGGCATGGTTTGAAATCTGTCAAGTCGTTAAATGTTATGTGAGTAAACTGTAAAAAATATTGAATTTAATTTTAATATGATACGAACAATGAAATATAATAATGTTAAATTATTGGGCGAATTTTGTAAAAATTATGATATACAGTGAAACCTCGTTAAGTGAGACATCAAGGGACCTTCAAATTGGTATCACTTATAGAGGTATTCCACTAACCCAGTGTCTCAGATAACCAGGTATAAATAAACATTTGTCTCATTTACAGAGGGTTCCATTAATGTAGGTTAACATACGGATTATTTCACATAAAGAGGTGTGATTTTTAATAAAACAATGTGTTATGTGCACATTATAAATGAATAAGAATAAGTAAATCAACAAACAAAACGATGTTGTCTCAGTTACTGAGGTTTATACATTAAAAATCACTTGTTGTCTCAGTTATAGAGGTAACTAAGATGATAAATCGAAAGCACGAATCCCAGATATAGAGGGTTGTTTGTCCCACTAATAGAGGTAATTCAGCGCCAATGGGTAGGGACCGCAGTATAAGTTCCATTTGTGGAGGTTTCTCACTTATCCAGGTCCCAATTAAGCAAGTTTCACTGTATATCAATACAAAACAACATAATTTTGAATAAAACAAAGATATAATTTAAATCATTAGTTAATTGAAACACAAACTACGTGGTATCAGCGTCCAAATATTTGTCCCAATGTTGGGCAATCAGCACATGAAATGTTTGTCTTTAGATTGACCAATGAATATTCAATTAATTGGCCCCGCTTGATTAAAATCCTTTAGTTTGTTCGTTTTGGCTAATTATCAGTTTTGTTTTGATTGGAAAATAATTTGCGACCCTTTTTTACTGTACAAATAATATTGGTAATAAAATTTTGGGCAAGGCACTTCAACTTTCCATCCGTAAAAAAAACTATACGCTATTCTATTTGTTAACAAAACTCGTTAAAATCAACTAACTGTTTAAAACAATCACCAATAAAGTTATTGGTTTTAATAAACCAAACTTATTTATTTTTAAATCGAACCACCCCTATCAAACTGCAATCAAAATTGAAACTTAAACGAACAACGCAGTAAGTATAAATTCAATTAAATAAACACATACGAGATGTTTGCTACATTGGTAGCTATTTCTTGAGAGTGTTATCAAGAAGTTTCGACTGTAGATCGAAACGACAAGTTAAACATACACTTTATACTTCGAACGTTCAAATACAAGTTTGTTTGCGATACGATGCAATTGATTTCTTAATGTTTTTCTTAGTAACAAGTGTACTCGTTCGTAGCAGGACCTGAACATTAAATATTATTTTTTCTGTAATAACATTTGATTCGTGAGACATACTAAAGGAGAGGGCTAAATGACTGACCCAGGCATAATAACAAGAATACGAATTTCACGCTAACCCGTATCATTTAAATATTCACTTATGAATTATTTTGTGTTTAACTAATTCTTATAACTTGGTGAACAAAAATTAAGTTTCATAATTGATTTTTTTCTGTTGTGGTTTGACATGACAACACGGAAGTAGGTACTGCAAGCTATTATTAGGACATTAGTTTCCCCGAAAATCAAATCGAAATAATTAAACGAACATCAATTTTTAATAACGGTAATATAATGATTTTTTCTGAAACCAAATAATTGTAAATGTTTTGATCGACACAAAATATATATTTTGTATAAGATTGCACAATCTTACTATATATTTTGTGTTCATTATCTAGTATAAGCAGAATTGTTTACCTATCTACCTCATATATAAATAACTTTCGGCTCAGGTTCATCAAAACGCCTTGGTAAAAGTTCAGAGCAATGTTATATTTTGAAGTTTTTGTAACGTTGTTTGACGTAGGAGCGCTACTTTATTTTCAGGATTGCGCAGATATGCCAAGTTTCTGGACCTTCTTAACTACAAAATATCAATCTTTAATTATGCGGCTTTATTTATTGCTAGGTACCATATTTATACAATATTTATTAGTACGGGTTACGACGTCCATACTTTGGTTTAGCCATGTCCTTTACTAAAAAATCACGGTTTTCCCACGAAAATATATGGAGAAAAACATTACTAATTTCGAGTCTTCGAGAGTCAAGAAATGAGTTTTGGTCCAACCCGCCAGCTAAGTGTGGAGATTAAGGCAAATCTAGAGAATGCCTAAAATCTAGCTGCAGGTTGTCAAGAAGATTCGGTGCAGCGGACTACCTAGCGGGTTTACTGGGGTTCTGACTCAAAAAGCAGGAGTAGGAACGGGGTGGTTTTTAGTCAGTAAGAATCTGACCTTTTTTTAAGAAATTTAAAGAAATGTTAGAAATTTGTGTTCCATATTCTCTGCTTACCCCATGAGAGACAGGAGTGGTCGTCGACAGGTTATGTATGTAGTTGAATGCAATTATATACGTGTATCTCTAGAAAAACCAAGAAACAGCATAAGAGGGAATCTAAAAACAAGTACCATTGCAGTATTTGGAAGTAAAACTGAGCCAGCGAAGTTCCATCATACAGTGTGTTTCCATTTGCAGCGAAACTTAGTAACGAGTGGAATGTCGCGACGTCAACGTTTATTATATTTTATTACATAATGGAATACTTTGCAACGTTACTTGTTTTGTTACAACTTTATTACTTGCTTTGTGAGCTACACGTTCTAGAAACATCCTTTGTTAGCTTCTGAAGTTTGTCGTAATATCACGAATTTTGTTCTTCGGATTGTCGGTATTCTGTTTCGTTGGTTATGTATTTCGTGTTAATTTTACATTCCAATATATGGGTACACTACTGATATATTAACACCAAAACACTTGACAGTATGTTACTATGATTTTCCTCGAAGGTTATTAAGTATATCATACTTCTTTCTTGTTTTTGGATTATATAAATTACTTGAATTTGAAACAAATTGTTGTTCTTACGAACCTGAGCCACATAATATAACAGTTGCAAATACATTATGTAACAGAAAACCTAATTATTGAAGCCATGAGTTCATGTGCAAACTACAATCAAACCATCCATCAATCAATATTCAGATGTTTTATCACAATTTATATAGGTACCGTACTTAGTTAAATCCATTGTCAGGTTTTTAACGCTAACTCTAAATTTTAATGTGACAACAGTCATAGATTTTTATTTCCAATAATAAACAACAACCAAAATCTCCATAACCACTTACAAAACATTTAACATTGACGACATATATTATCGCAAAGAAACAGGGAATCAACTCCAAGTTTCAAACGAAGAACATAAAACTGACGACACACGACTACATACATCCGACACCCGACACCACACACACGACATCAGACAACTTGAGAACATTTCCATTCGCTATGAAAGTTGGTTCAGTTTAACCGAGCGCGAGTTAACCACAACTTATACTGTCGCTGCAAAGTTGATGCATTTGACAGGAGTGCGGTTTCAAATTGTATTGCTTTTAACTGGTATGAATTTAAGTAAGTGGAGTGGTATTTATGTAGGTACCTATGGGAATGAGGAATTTTAGTTCTGAAGTATATTTTGTTAAATTTTTATTCGGACGACTTACAAATTTCTAGTAACATGCGACTTTTTTTAAATAAGGAAACAATTTTCTTCTCTTTCTTCTTCTTTTTGGTCTTCAATTTTCTTAACTGTCTTTATATTTTTAAGTCCAATAATATACCTAAAACTTTCTCCTAAGTCTGAAAGAGTCTGTGTTGAAAAAACATCACCAATATCGATTCAGCCAATTGCGAGGTAAGCGCTCACAAACATACATACCTACAGGTCAAACTGAGAATCTTAATTTTTTTTTAATCAGCTAATAACAGAGACTGGGTTTTGTGTTTCATTGTGTGACCTTTGTTGTTACGGGTGTTCATAGACGGCGGTGGTGGCTTATCATGAGGTGATCCGTCTGCTTGTTCATGGGCTTATAACATAAAAATAATCGTAATAAAACTATTCACAGACCTCCAAATACAAACTATGAACTACAAAGTACCTCTATAGATTAAGTGAGACTACTCAAATAGACCCCTCTGGTTTCATCCGTTATTAGGGTTCCGAGAACCATTCCAATAAACCACAGCTTTTTCTCGCAATAAATTACTTGCAGCCAACCGACTTGAATATTCACTATGATAATAGACTTGCCACAAACATTTTATATTACAAACGGTTTACCTAAATTGTGAAGATTCCAAAATGAGGTTTTATTAAAGTGTTTTTGAGGGAATGAGGTATTCATAGTTCTAGTAGCGGTTTTTATTATAAGTTTGGTTTGTGGAGTTGTTTTTAAATGTAAGGCAGGAGCTTACTCCTTTGGAGATTTAAAGACAAGAGTGAGGAGCACATGTACAAACTATAATATCCATTTTTACCACTTATGTCACTCCATTATATGGCTTTTTTGAGGAGGGAAAAATCCAATGACTTCTCCCGCCTTTACTGAGGCGAGTCTCAAACTCTTACTGACTAAAAACTACCTCGTTTCTATTCCTGCTTTGTGAGATCCGGTAACCTGTTACTTTCTCCGCAGCTCTGGACCCTATTATAGGGCCTGAGTCTATTACTGGACACAATAACCGATAAAATTCCAATATTACTTTACCAGACCCATCATCGTCATCGAATCCAATACACCCTGCTTGGCAGCCAACAACATACTAACATTTTTATTACAAACCGTATTAAAATCTCTAAAACTAAACTTAAGATTCCAAAAATAAAATTCAATTTTAACATTCTCAATATTTCAAAAGGATTTATCTGAAGTCTCCTTTATGCGGAACCTGTCATTGTCAGTGTTAAAATTTGCGAGAGTTCCCCATAATCCCTGGCACTGTGTGCACGGAATTTGGCTGCTGTTTTAAATCTCCTAAAGTCGAGGATTGCTCTTGAAATACTTTCACAAATATCGGATCTCGCCATTTGTTCCCGGATATATATTTTCGCACTTGCCGCCACGTCGTTGACGGGTTGAATTTAATACGTTTTGTTAGTAGTCAAAAATTAGGTAACTAACTGTTTGATTATAAAGCTAAAAATCTGGATATCTTCTTGTATTTCACAACCAATTATTATGATGCTTTTGCTGTTTTTTTTAATCGCCAACGCGCATTGAACAAGCGTCGTGATTAATGCTCAAACCTTATCTGTTTGTGAAAAGTGGCTTTAGGTCAGCAGTGGCCACTTAAGGGCTGTTTATGTTGTTTGCTGTATTGAATAAAGATGAATCAATATCTTAGCTTAAAAAAAACATTTTAAATGGAGCTTATTTCAAAACTACTCTATGCTCACATGGGACTTACAACATAAGTTGTGAAAAGTGGGTGTACATTGTACAGTGTACAAAAGTGGGTGTGCATTACATGCCATTATGTGCACCTCTGCCAACCCCTTCGGAGATTAAAGGCGTTACGATATGACTTATTTCAAAACTATTTCTCCTGCAAACAAATCCATAGATAGATAAGTTATTAAGACTAATGGCAAAACTGCAAATAGCAAATCTTACAAAGATCAGATAAAGCTTTCAGAAGCAAGATTTCCACGAGGAGATGCAGACAATCGCATCCATTGTCATTCAGTAGCCATTCATATCTGGCTATTGTTCTTAGCACCAATGGACTGGTGCAGGAAAATCAAACACAAAATATTCTTATGTAGTATTAGGACTTTTGCCGGTTTTAAAGATATGATATTGTAACCATTTTTCGGTTTGATAGCTAACTTAGATTATTTAGTCACCACTGATAAAACGGTCAAAGTCAAAGTCAAAGTCAAAGGCATTTATTTCAATTAATCCTAAATAAGGCACTTTTGAAACGTCAAATTGAATTGTCCGTCAGTCTGTCTGTCAGTGAAGCTAGACGCTCGTTCTAAAGTGTAGCTTCGAATGGAGAAGAACGAGCAAGAAACTCCATCGTTACTCTTTTAAAAAAGAAGTTTTTTACAATTTCTCTGATACACTATTTATCTATTGTATATATATGTAGGAACAATGTAACTACAATACGTCAAAACTAACGGGACAATAAAACCAATTTGTAAAGAAAATAAAATAGCGGGTTATTTCAAACATAGTGCCCACATATGTACACTTACAATTTTGAAATAATGCTTCTATACAAATAATAATAATATATAATTTAAACTTTCAAATAAAAAAAAATATCTGCTTGATGCCACAGGATCCCTAGACTGCATTGGAATAAATTAATACTTTAAGTTAACGTGTAACTAGTGGTCGTATTTGAGCATTGTCTAGTGTGAGCGATTGTCCAGTGGAGCCGGACCAATATGCTGCCAAGCATTTTTATCTTCTATATAATCTGACAGTTTATAATATGCCTGTTTACACAGTTCGGTGAAGGAAAACATCGTAAAGAAATAATAAACCTAGATGCTTTATTATTTCTGAAGGAAACATAGGCTTGATATTTCTAATATTATAAGTTTGAAATCATCAATCCGCGTTGAACAAGCATAGTGATTAATGCTCAAACTTTCTCCGCGTGAGAATAGCCCTTTAGTCAGTAGTTGCCACTTATTGGCTGATGATGAGTGGATGCTTAGTTAATGTTTCATTACAACGCAAAAAAAAGGTTTTTGGTCCTAAATAATGTTTAATATTCAATGTCACTCTCACGGTTTTAATGTAGTAAAAAAAAAGTTAAAATCTGAGGTTTTATCTTATTTCATTAAGCTTCGTCCCACAAAATTTGGACATGAACAATAAATAACATCGACTTACTTCGAAAAATAATCAAAAATGTTACATAATATATAAAAACTTACAAAAATAATCAAAAATGTTACGTTCAAAATCCTTTACTCTCATTCAGTCAGAAGTACCCTTTAATATATTTACTGTAGCGTAATTCTCCCGTCGCAAGTAACGGATTCAATTCCGTCTCTAATGAAAATGTATGCCTCTCCGCGACAATTGAAATCAAACAACTGCTGTTCAGGAACATACAACGCAAACAGTAAATTAATTCCTGGTATTATTTTGTTGCCTATTCAAAGTTGATTTGACTTTGCTGCTTAACAAATGGGATACATGAGTAATTTTTATTTCAAATGTCCGCCTTGTAGATTATGCTAATATTTTTTGTTTTCTTACACAAACTAAAGTACTGTATGATGATTGATTGATTTTAAATATCGTTACTTTTAGATACATTTTACATAGGCAGACACATAAATACTCGTAATAGTATTATTAGTTTCTATTATTCAAATCTTTTGTGTAAGAAATAGTTTCCTTCGAAGCACTATTAATAGAGCGCCGCCCATGGACACCCGTAACACCAGTAGAGTCACAAGTGCATTGCTAGTGCTTTTCTCGAAGGTTTGAAGGTCGTATCGGTGTATATATTATTATCATATTACCATTACTACAATATTTACAATAAAGACTCATAAAACACAGAAATTAAAGTTCAAAATGGCATGTCACATGAACGCTCGTATCGTCAAGTTTTTCATTTTGGATACAATACGTGTACAATGTAAATTCCTGTGTCGTTCTCAGGTTTAGTACATCGTGTGTGGGTCCTGGATATTTGCATAGTTTGTCGTCAAATGCTCAGTTCCGCGTATATTGCAATTTTTGTTTCCGTTTTGTGGACTTTTATTTTGTAGTTGGGAAGTTGAGATATAGGAAAGTAAGTTTTGTAGTGAATAAAATAGAGTATATTTTTGTTTGAAATAATGAATTGTACTGTATTGCATTTTAAACTCCATACTTCAAAGACAAGGTTCTCAATTTAACCCGTATGAATGTATGTATAAGTTAAGATTATCTCGGGAACAGCTGGACTAATTTCAAAAAGTATTTATTACACTTACGAACAGATTTTAGACTAAAGATTTCAAACAGAAACATGGACATTGAAGTCGGCTTTTTAAAGATAGTTTAATGATTATCTCAAGGGAACAAAGTCAGTATAAAAAGACGTATTCTCAAAGGGAAAGTAAAAAATCTGATAGAATTCGTAGTTTCTCAATAAAAAGCAAATTAATTCAGATTAAGTGTTACATTCACATCCATACAATCTTTACATCCAATTCTCCCACAATATATTTTTATTAACCAATGCCCAACATTAAAAAGAAGAAGTATTTTAAATACACATGACACAAAGCCACAACGAATGTACTAATAGGATCTTACGGCTCAGTGGCGCCAACTGGTGAGCGGAGAAAACAACAGAACGAAATGAGGTCCACGGTTACGTAAATACAAACGTAAAAAGGTAATTCCAGTGAAATCACTTCTTGAATCTGTTTAAATAAACATTTTAGACCGTAAACATAAAGTCTTAGGTACCATTTTATTATGTGCGAACGTTTTAAGTATTTATTCGTACATTGTAAAAACTCACTGAGAATTCAAATTAGTTTGAAGATTTTGTTTTTCTTGTTTTTATTTATAAACTTCAATAAAACTCTTTATTAGTTTTGTTTATGTATCTGTCTATCGTACTCAGAGTCATTTAATGGTTACTTAACCCAGTCCTTAGTAATTGTTTTTGATACAAAATCGCTACTAAGGAATAGTTTAAGTAATCATTAAATGTCTCTGAGTGCGGCAGTATATCTGTTTAACTAGCGGAGTAAAATTGAAATGAATTGATATACAGATAAACAAGAGATTAAACTAGACAAGTAGGTAACTGTAGTACATATGTGTATCGTCACGCCTTTTATCCCCGAAGGGGTAGGCAGAAGTACACATTACAACACGTAATGCATTTGTGTTATAAGTCCCATGTAATAGTGAGTGAGCCTATTGTTATATACCGGCACGATTCCCGACTCAGTGCAACTACTGAAAAATTTTCGACAAATCTAAAAAAACTCAGTAGTACTTTGCTAGTCCCAAGAGTCGAACTCGAGACCGAGTCGCACTTGCGATCACTCCACCAACGAGGCAGTAAACAACTATAATACATTTGAAAGTTATTTATTTCTGAAAGTCATGTAATATCGTCAGTCAGTGCAATATAAAAATATTCTAAAACCGAATACGAAATGCACTTCACCAACTAAAAATTCCTATCACTGAAAAAATTTGCCTTCAAAAATCGAAGCATCGCTTTCACCGTTTATAAAAAGCACTTAAAATATTCGAACGCTTAGATTATTGTATAAATCAACCACAACTAACAAATGTGCACCACTAGTTCCGTTCAAAGGGAAATTTTTAAAAGTTGAAACCGCTCAAATTACGTTTGTGCTTGCTGCGCTCCGCTCGTTTCGTTTCGCTTGCTTCGTTTCGCTCGCTCCATCCGCTTCGACCGCTCAGACCGCTGGGAATCACATTCATTTGCCACCTAACCGATAGATTCAATTCGACAACGCTTTTATATTTACACAATTTTGTCGCATTGTCGGTAAAATGGTTAGGATTGGTGTCTCTTACATTTAGTTGTTAGGTTTAATCGGCGATAGTAGTATTTTTTACTTTTGATTATTGCACATGGAATAACCTATTATTCGGTTCATGTATCTGGCTGCAGACTATCTAGTGGGTTACCGGGGCTTCAGCTCAAAGAGTAGGATTAGGCACGGGGTGTTTTTTAGTCAGTCTGACACTCCCACTCGCCCCTCCCAAGGCGAAAGAATTCATTGGATGATTTTCCCCCTCAAAAAAAAGAAAGTGTTTGCTGTGATTAGAAGAAAGCTAATTTTTATATTCGATGAATTTAGAATTAAATTCAGCTCTCGAAATGTAGGTATCCAACTCAGCGGCTCGCGATCGATAAAATGAGTTTATTGCTAACATACGAGTAAATGTTGAAAATCATAGGTATATTTTATTTGCCCATATTACTTTGGTAAACAAAACTAATGATAATTTCAGCAAAAGTCGTGTTCGAAATTACTTTATTTATGTACTTATGTATTGTATTATGTGTGTGTAGTGTATTTATGTACTTTTACCTATCATATTTCAACTCCTAACAGGAATGAAACAGCACACAGCACAAACCTGAATAAATTTTCATGTGATTAATTATATCGGGAGCCCATTATTCATTCGTTGATCCGATGAATTAAAAGATGACGTACATTTAACAGCCACGAAGGCGTATAATCTCTTAATCTCTCAATATGAAAATTCACCCGTCTCCTACCTGTACCTACCTCATAAATATTCATGGGATTAATAATATCCACAGCGCATCTATGCTAATTGTCTGGTGAGCAAAGTGAGCATGTCCCGTGGAAATTTTATAATGAATTTATTTATTTAATTAATTTAAAGGGTATTTTTTGGACGAAATTGTGATTGGTGTTGTTTCTCAGAGCCTGTTTTTATTTTAATATAGATTTGTTTAATTAATTAACTGATTTGTGTACATAAATAATATTATAATGTAGTATTAATTATTGCAATTTTCGGTTTTTCGAAAGTTTCTCAATAGTAGCACGGAGTTTGGAATGGTGTCCTGTATAATAATTATGGCAATAGGCCCTATTACATGGGACTTATAACACAAATGGTGAAAAAAGTGAGTGTACATTGTATAGCGGTATTACGTGCCGTAATGTGCACGTCTACCTACCTCTTCGGGGATAAAAGGCATGACGTTGTGTGTTGTGTTCATTATTGTGTGTAGTACCTACCTATGTAAAGTAATAAATCGATGTTTAATCTTAATAGTTAATCTTCAAATAAGTCGGAGAACTCTAAGTTTAGTTGTATCTTGTGGCTGATATAATTATTGGGACCCGATTGAGGGGCCCGGTGTTTAAGAGTTGCTCATGCATGAGGGTTCGGGTTCGAAACCTACCAACGACAGGTACCAATGTGACATTTTCCGAGTTATATACCTTCTAAAATTATTTAAACACCACTGACAAACGGTGAAGAAAACCTAAGCCTATTCCTAATTAAAAGTCTGAAATCGTCAACCCGCGTGATGATTAATGCTTAAACCTTCTCTGTGTGAGAAGAGATCTTTGAAGAGTAGTAGCCACTTATAGGCTGTTGATATGATGTGATGAAAATGAAACAAAGCCTCACCCACCCTTATAAGGAAAAAAAAATTAGGATTCGATCGATTACAGGTAATAACTTCGGTAACTTACCCAGACACTATTCCAGATCTTCAATAAGTCACAACTTTGATAAATTTTCTCCTTTTTATAAAAAAAGAATATCAAAAAGATCGAACTAATATCCGTCGAGGCTAATTATCGGCTCCCGATGTGATCGGAACTGACTTTTTCAAAGACTGCCGACAAGCCAGCCGGTCTGGGATTGAATTAAAAATAAATTGACCTTCGTTTTTTTTTTATTTCTCCCCGATAAATTGGAAGCTAAAAACCTTATTATAGTTGTAAAAGGTTTTGTCAATTTCCAATTACAAATTGAGTTTGAGAGAAGAATATTTACTTAGTAGAAAATATTTTACTACCTCGTTGGTCGAGTGGTCGCAAGTACGACTGCCGGGCAAGGGGTCTCGGGTTCGATTCCCGGGTCGGGTAAAGTATTACTGGACTTTTTTCGGTTATTCTTTTCTTTCTTCGGTTATTATATCGGTCTACTGTATGGCTTGTTGCTCAGCTTATGAGTGATATTCATAAAATAAAGGAAAACTGCGTAAGTTACACGAATAAGCCGATAATATAATATTTAATTTAGTATGTCCCACGAAAGTTATTCTAAAATTTACTGAAAACACGACGAAAAAAAACTTTTTTTTTTAAATAAAGATATTGCCTATTTGTTTAGGTCAAACTGTAAATGTGATACACCTATAAGATAGAGTTACTAAACCCAATAACTTAAACAGACCACAGTTCCAGGTAAACAATAGATTTATTCAAATGTTTACTCGACTGCCTTTCAGGCCGTATCCTGGCTCCGTTGGCTACAATGTATCAATTGCTTGTCAAACAAACAGACAACCGCTGTCTTTCTGTAAATAATGAACACTACTCTACTGCTTTATAACTCTATTGTTGAATAAGTACTTCAGTGGTGAAATATTTGTGTACTTTTGGGTAAAATAGGGATGATGAAAAATCTATTTAGTCCGTCAGTTAGGTAATGAAAAATATAGGTATGACACGTATTTTTCATGATGAAGAGTCCCTCTGTGACTCGAAACCACTAAAACTTTTCTCCATTAATTTACATAAGTAAACTGAAAATTTTAAGTTATACTTTATATCAGTATATAGTTTACAATACTATACAGTTTATAATACTTTCTCTCCTCCTCTAATAACATCTTCTGATTTGTTTCGTTGCGGGATCCAAGACAGTCATTCATTTCCCTGGGATGCGCCGGACTTCAGTGTTCCGGTGTTTTCATGTTTGTATCTACTGTAGATCCTGGCTTACAGGAGTTGCAGCGGTATGGGAGATTGTGGCGGGCTTGTCCCAAAAAAAAAAACAAAAAAATATAGTTTACTACAATGGTTTGCAAGCATTTGTGATACCGCCGGTTGTAGCTGGGCTAAGGCGTCTGATTACCATTAAGCAAGTCGTAAGCTTTATAACCGCAGCTAGTAGTAATAAATACATCCACAATCTTCAGAAGATTTCTCTCATCTAATCAGTATCATCACATAGTATAAAACAAAGTCGGTATTTTTGTTTGTTAGCTTAAATCTTTAAAATTACGCAACGGATTTTTGTAATAGGTAGAGTGATTCAAGAGGAATGGTTTTATGTATAATACAGGCATAATATATCATCATTGCACCCATGCGAAGCTGGGGCGGGTAGGTAGTTTACCAATAAGACCTTTAATTACCATAAAATCATTTTAACGGCAATTACATAATACATTCCTAACACTCAGCCTAATTCGACCAATCAGACTAATGCCTGTGTCGATGCGGTAAGCCGATGCGGTTTATACGATTAAGCTATATGCACATGATTTGTAATCGGTAAACTATGCTTTGGCGGCGGTGTGTGCATACCTTTGGTTTGTTGTGTGGTGCTAGTACAAATTTCTAGTTAATTAGTAAGTGCTTTTGAAGATCTAAACACTATTAAACTGCTGCAGAGTGTGTAGCGATTTACCGGGGCTCTGGCTCGAAAGGCAGGAGTAGGAACGAGGTAGTTTTTAGTCACTAAGAATCTGAAACTCCTTCTCGCCTCGACCAAGGCGGGAGAAGTGATTGGATGATTGCCCCCTTAAAAAATAAATAATAAATTATTAAGCTCTCGTAAATTTTAACTATCTGTATATTATTTTCATTTAAATAGGAAAGGGAACCTAATTTTCTGCTAATAAAGACCATTCATTTTCCGTTGATGTTTTTTATAGTAATTTTATCTTGAGTCATCAAACTACAACATTTTCGTCTAAACTTCCCAAAACTTACCTTCAATACAAAATACTCCACAAAAACTCGAATTACATATCAAAAACCAATAACATAACGACTCCCTAGCAATTTGACTCAACAAAAAGGATGATAGTATTACAGGGTATTGGGTAGTACAAAATTGCCTACTTTAACATTAAACGACTGACAAGCCTCACCAAATTGAGAATATAAGAAACTTGTATTGAGTATTGTTTTACAAATCGTGCGTAAAATATTCGATGAGAATCAAGAGTATGTAACTAAGTAGATTATTTGCTACCTTGGAATTTTTTATTTGAGATATAGGGTAAATGTCACATTCATGGTCCTTGGATTTATTTTTGACTGAGACAGTTAGTCGAGTCGCAAGTGCGACTACTAACCGAGGTAGGTATATGGATTTAAAGTAGGTACTTTTATGATGAAGAGACCCTATGTGACTCAAATCTAGTAGAGCTTTTCTCCATTAATTTTCGTGAGTAAACCGTGATTTTTAGTTAATTTAGTATGTCTCACGATAGTTATTATAAAAATGTAGCTGCTTTTTTTATTTATTTATGTCAATACTGTACTTCTTAAAAGGCTAGTAACGCACCTGTGTCTCCACTAAAATTGATCACTTATCATCAAGTGACCTGCCTGCTTATTCGCCTCTTATTTCATGGAAAAACTCTCAGTAGTCTGGAATCACGCCCACTGTGACTGACTTATGCCCATTCAATGGCAAAAGGCCTACTACTCATAATGAAAAGTTATCTAATGGAGAGTGGGAGTCACTCCTTCGGAAATTAAAACTTGTGACATCAAGTTACGTATTATTATTTATTTTTGCCACCCATACAATGAAAAATGCCCAATAATAGTACAAAGAGATTCTTCAATAAAACAGGGTTCAAATGGACATAAGATAGTAATTCGTAAATAGTAAATATACGAATTACTATCCATGTCTATTTGAACCGTCGTCATTTCCGTAATCGGCTTTTACGAAAGGCTGTTATAGGGATACGAATCGTTTACATCGGGAATAGGGTTGACATACGTCCAGTATTTTTTTATAAATAATTCAAGAATCAATCATGTGACACGAATGGGCAGGTTCAACTGAAGTGATATTCATATTCATATTTATTTATTTGCTTTCCACAATGTATGTACATAGATGTTCTTACAGGTAAAAGTAATAATTATGGACCCAGTTTGGGCACAACAATATTAAAAATATAAAATTCAGACTTAATAATTACCATGGCCTCATAGAATTTTAGGGTGGAATAACGCTTGCAATGTATTTTGCCGTGCGAATTGTATTATAGAAGACCTAATTTTCCTCCCATCCTCAGTTCTCAAATCACCAACTTTCAAAAAGTTGGTGACGCACTTCTAGTAGCTCTAGTTTTGCGCGTATTCATTTTCGGCGCTAATTACTTAATATCAGAAGATCTTTCCGCTCGCTAGTTTAGTCGACTTCAAATACCAAAATAATTATTGAAAAGAAAATCTCAAATGTCAAATGTCTATCATTTTCCTGCAATTTCGATACGAGAACCCTACACGAAGTCCACACGTGTTCTTATGTAGCAAAAATACTGTTTTCCGAAATATCTCCACAAAAGACTTACTATTATGGACTTTGTAGACAATGTAATTAGGTTGCTTCTTTATTATATCTCTGTAGTTTCTGCAACGTTACTGATGTCGACTTATTAATAGACTTATAGTAAGTAGTCCACTTACATACAATATGATGAAGGAAATTATAGAAAGGTTGTATCAGTAGTTTTGTAATAGGCTGCTTATTGTTGAGGGTTCAGTTTCTGAGAAGTAAAATGTTTATACGGTTTATAATTTACTTATTCCTGTCAAGTCGAAATTGATTATATTTTTATAATAATGATCTATATCTTATTTAGTTAACTTAAAATTTCAGCTTACTCTCAGAAATATACTGAGAAAAGCTCTACTAGTTTCGAGTCACAGAGTGTCTCTTCCTCGCGTGCGCAGACGAGCAGTAGACTGTGTGACGTTCCCGCGTCGCGGGCATGTGAAACATGTGCAAAGCACTTCTAGAAATCATACAATATTAAAAATAAATAATTTTTGCGTCCTTTTCAGACAATCGAAAACAAAACTATACTGTGCGAAATAATGTACTAGGACTATAGGTACACTTAGTACACCCGTTTGTGGAGCTTCTTCTATCTATGTTGTTTGATGATAGGCTATTTATATGTTTATGTTAAAATTACATAAAAATGTTCAATCAAACATCACCAAAACTCATCTGATACTCCAAAAAACATAAAGAAAACAGAATTAATGAATTTCAATTAATTCGTCCCACAGTTCACGGTATTGGTGGTTGAGTGTAAAGCAAAATGTAAATTCAGGGGAACCATTAAAAGTATGTTTCCCCTTTGTTAGCTTATTTAAGCGATGTTCAATCTTTTTGAACCTTTTTCTAACAACTTCCCTAAAATTTTTGTTTATCTTTTTAGTGAATATTTTATGTTTTTGAGTTTTTCTTGTTCACTGCGAGTCTTTGGGTGTTTTTCCACCAGAGATGTGTTATGTAGCTATGCTACGAAGATGTAATAGCTAAGCTTTGAAACTATGTGACCGTTTCCACTGATACTAATCTATGTAGCTGTGCGAGGAAGATGCACAGCTCAATTAGAATTAGAGATAGAAAATATTATGTTATTTTAATTTATTACTTTAATGATAACTACCTAATTGCCGGGGGAAATAGGATTTTTAATTGGATCTTTAAAATAAGCCTGTCAACTTCTTTAAAAATGTCAAGATATAATAAGATCAAGATTACTTTTTGCTAACCTCTAAATTAATTGATATTTAGCAGCGACTAGTACCAACGAAAATAATCATAAACCTACCACAACAAATCACAACGTACAGTCCATACAAATTACAATTACACAGCTACATACACAAAACATAACATTCCATTTAATATATAATTCAGAACATGCGATGAAAAGGTATCCGAAACATGTTTATAATTAAATCCGATTACGATTTCATGTTAAATCGTGTGTGTGAACAAAGGAGGTAGGTTGTATGTGACTGACGTAGCGGACAGTTCGGATAAAAAGTTATAATTTGTTCATACAGAGTAGACGAGCCGATGACAGAGATGTATTGGAGTGGCTATTGTCTGAGGATGACGGTTTTGATGGATATGATAACAATCAAAACTCAGGGAAAAATCTGCCAGTTTAATGTAGAAACCTCTCAGTCAATAGAATCGGCTACTAAATAAATAATATCGTTACATTTTTATGAAGTTTTTTTTTATGGGGTAGGGGAAGATCATTTAAATTACTTCCCCCGCATTGAGCGAGGCGAGAAGTGTCAGACTCTTACTAACTAAAAAACACTTCGTTCTTACTCCTGCCGTTCGAGCCGGAGCCCCGGTAAACCCGCTAGGTAGTCCGCATCTCCAGATGAAGTATATGCTAAAATTCTTTCTTAGTCTTTCTTTCTTTCTTTCTCTTCTTTTCTAGTCGAATCGATTGACATTAAGTAATTGAGACTGGCCATTAATGATACGTAGGTAAATCAAAATCAATCCGCACAAACAACTCCATCCTCAAGGAGCTCAAGGTTAAGGACCGGCTTTCGTCTACTGTCCAACTGCGAATACTGAAGTTCTTTGGCCACATCACTAGAAACGAGGGCTGGTGGTTCAGGGCCGCGTGGAGGGCAGGAGACCAAGAGGTCGATCACCAACCCGATGGACGGACAGTATTAAAAAAATCACGCAAAACTCAATGGCTGAATGTTCTCGCAACGCAATGAACCGCCAGAAATGGCGGTTCAAAGGTTCGGAAATACAAATATTTTTGACTGTTTCTATTAAAAACAATATTGGAAAGTTATTGCTGAGTACCAACTAATCGTTTTAAATCTAAATGAATACGTTAGCCACGATGACGCTTAGCAAAAGATTTGCCTTCAACAATTTTCTTTCGGCAATTAATGCTATATAATTTCAAAGCTCCAAAACCCAATGACCCATTTTACGTATCCTTAAAAACAAAACAAAATACTTCAAACAGTACAAAAATATAAAGATAAATGTTTCTCAAGTATCGCTACTTGAAGAACGGTATCAGCCAAAGCCAGGAGATACTTAATATACGATAAAAACATGCTTACTTATTGGGACTTTTGATTTCCCCTGGCCCTTTTATATTTACTTTTCAACTTCTTTGCAATATTCTTTTCTTCAATATACACTTATTACTCTCTTTTTTTCAATCGCTCTTCTTTCCAATTCCATTGAAATCGGTTCAAGAGTTCAGAAATTAAAAATGAAAGTTTATCTTCGTGGAAAAGTTGGTAAGACGGTCGCTATATATGGTTTATTCTGTTTTACAGAAAAGGGCAAAAGTTTTGTTGATGTTAAAAAGAATCGAGTTTTAACAGTATATTCTTTATGAAATACTTTCAAAAATTACTTCGCAAAGATTTTATTTATTTGAGTACTTAGAAGATGAAAATGTAATGCTTGAATGTAACGTTTCCAATAATACGAGTCTATACGTTTAAATCAAATCTTTTTTAAGTACTTTTTTAAGACTTGAAATTCAAATTGAATGCACGATTGGCGAGGTGGCAGCCTGGCTGGGCTGCCGTGGAATATGTAGCGGGTTCTCTTTGTATGATTCACAAATTGTTGTTTCAGGTCTGGGTGTCATATTCATGCGAAATTGTATGTTTAACAGCCATCCACAACACAGGAGAAAAACCTTGTGAGTTTTTATATGTAAAAAAAATAAATTCTTTATCTTTACAGGTAAGTATTTTCATTAATATGTAATACTTTACTTTTTAATCTATTCGCCTATTTAAATTAAATTCTCCAATAGAATTGGAATTCCTCATGAAAGCAATTTTGAGCTGACCTGTGAGTAATTCAATATTTTAACCAAAATCACGTTCAGTCGTGCAAAAAGTACGTGAAACGATATTTAAATGAAAAATCTTTGATGTAAAGTTGAATCCAGACAATTCGATCTGAAAAGGACTTAAAGACGTTCTAATGATAATTTGGTGATTAAGTGGATTTAATTTGAAAAACTCTCTCTCTCTTTAAACCCAAGGGAATAGGGATATAACATATATATTATTATATTTTGCTATGTCAGTCTTTAAAGACACAATTTGTACTATGGATTAAGAACATCATGATTGCCTTAAAAATTGCTTCATCAATTAAATCCATTTTTATACTGTTGTAGTTACAATACGTTGGTAAACCCAATGCATTATAATAAAAAACACAAATCAACTCTCGACTCTATATTTACTTCCACTCGACCTATTTTCGAACGATTAATAAATTAAGTAAAATGGCGTCGTTAGCATTCCCCAAACAAAGTTATCGGAGCTTGAAATTATAGGCCGTACGCTGCTGATATTGGAATACAGGTTTCAGTAACGTTTTGCTATTAAATGCATGTGAATATTTTTTTATTTAAATCTCTGATTCATTACAACTTAAGATATTTGACAAATGTATCCTTTACAAACAATAGGCACCTTGACAAATGCTTGCATTTTCCTTAGAAACAATGAAAACTGTCTACGAAGCGGCTACGTTAAATCCAACTATCGTTTTTGACGATTGCGTGCATTAGTCATATAACACCAAATGATGGGTCGAGAAAAGTAGTGTAGTGTTACTTTTTTCAATTCTTCCAAATGTCTTGTGTCTGTATAACCGACATATTGCACAGAAAACAGGCAGTGCCACTCAACCATATATTATTATACCGTACTGAAATACAGCGGATCATTATTAGATTAAACCTATTTACAGCTTGAATATGAGTTCTAGAAAATACTGTTACGTTGACAGACTTATGTGTTTAATTAATTTTCCTAATTTCATCTAATAAGGTACATGAGTTATGAATTCAAAATATGTTTTCGACACATTGCCACCTAAGTTTCATTAAAGTACGATATGAAATTATGAAATGAAACTAGGTCACACAAACATTTTGCAGTTCATTTTGTAATCCCTTGTAAATTTACTGAATGATTCAAGCACATAATTTTATTTATTAATGTTGGAAATTATAGCAATAGATTTCATTCTGATTAATCATACTTCATGATCGATTATAATAATACGTAACTACATCAATGGCGTAGCAATGCTACGGCGTAGCTGCGTAGCCATCTCGTAGCAGCATGTTGGCTACAAAATTGACTAGCAGTAGTATATTCAAGATAGTATCTAATACTGCTTTGCCCATGCTTATTTTGTAGTAACAGATTGTTGCATAACTAACCAAAACATTCAGCATATAAATATCGGGTCATATGTTCATCGTATTTGGAGGTAAAACGTTTCAAATGAGCACATGTACGGAATAAGCAATCATCTCATGCTTCACTGCCCACCCCAAAATTAGCAAGCCGTGAACAATTCCCGGTAATTTACGTTCGAACCTTCAAACGTTTCGGAAGTGTCCATTTCACGTCGATTTTGTCAATAATCGTAATATTGTATCCGGTTCGTCGTCGCTTTTTGTCATTGTTATTTACTTTACATAATGTATGTCTTATGTTAGTATTTTTATAGTAGTGTATAGGAAAAGTTCTATAGAACTTTCAACTTAAATAACAATATAACACCATATACCATCACGCCTTTTCAATCCCAGTTATGTGATACCTAATTTTAGCAGCTATTTACAATCATCATCATAGTGGTCCGGAGGTTTAAGATGGTCGATTCTCATGCATGAGCCTGGTAGGTTCTACACTTATTAGAAGTTAGCCAAAGAACTTGGATAGAGACAAAAATAATTATTTTTTTCTAAAAAAAACTTGTCCATCCGAATTTTGCTAATTATGTTTGTTTGTAATTTTACCTGTAAATAATACTGAAGCTTATATTTTATATATTTTCTATTCTATAATTATATATTCTCAGTATCTCGTACCTTCTGAGAAATAAATGGCAATGTACTGAAGAAATTCTAATAAATATTCTTAACTGGATGTATGTATATTTATTTGATCTAGGCACGAGTAACATCAAACGTAAGAATTATGGTTGAAACGAGTTATTTTATATAGTAATATTATTATTTGAAAAAAACAAGATTTGTTTTGCTACTGATATTTAACTTAGGCGTATTATTTCAAACATCAAAAACAATTTCGTACTTTATTACCGTTGCACCTTGACAATGCATGAAAAGCGTGCACTAAAAAGGCCATTAAAGTAGTTTTTTTTGCAAAATCACTAGATATGAGAATAAATCAATTTAAAGTAAACCTTAACAACTATGACATACGAATGAAAATGACATGCCAATGATGCCGCCCATAAAACTCCAATAGTATTTATCTGACAGACAAAACACTTTTGTGACCAGTTTTAAATCAAATGGAATAAAATTATAATGATTTACTTTTAACTAGTTCATTATATGTACTAAATCGTTTCTATTACATTATGTATTCAGTAAGAATATTCGGAAAATACAATTCTCTGCGTTGCACGTTCTCTTTGAGTTTCCACTTCTATTATATTTCACTAACAATACACTTCGACGCTTTGTCGCCGATCCCTTTGTGACTTAAACTATCAATTAGGTGACTTTACACCTTTGTTATATCTTCTCAAGTGATATAGTATCACGTTTGTACTTACCTAAAGATATATTTATGGGTGTAGTTACTCATTAAAAGAGTGTAAAGGTGGTGCAAAGTGCATTCTTCTCTAAAATCACCTCATAGCAAAAGCCAATATGTTTTTATAACTACCTGTATTGTTTCCCGATACGGAGCCGCGGAAGAATTAACGTTTTGCCGCCTCTAGGACGAAGAGCAGAAGTAGGAACGGAGTGGTTCCTAATCAGTAAGAGTTTAACACGGTCGGTCGAATTACAAAAATTCTGTAAATTGTAGTTAGTTAGGAAAAAATATATATATAATTCCGCCTTGGGTGAGGCAAGAGCGAGTGTCAGAATCTTACTGACTAAAAACAACCCGTTCCTTCTCCTGCTTTGAGTCGGAGCCCCGGTAACCTATTACGTGGTCCCCAGCTCCGGGTCTATTTTCATACTTAGATGTATAAAATAAGGATCATAAAGAATGGCTCCATGTGGTTTTGATAGTCACTTGTGTCTGAGAGTCACGTACTGAAGTAAGGTTTTGTTATGAACCTGTGTTACACTTTATCTTAGGGACAATGCCTATATGGTACCTACATACTGTGGACCTATCTGACCTAAGTCTAATATTACCAGGTTAATTGAGGCATCCATCTTAAGATCTAGCGCCTAGTCTGCTTTCTCGTGATTTGTGATTCCGACACTATTCAGCTAGCGATTTGTCAATGTGGAGGAAATTACCAGTATCTATATTATGAATGTGTATACTCCGGTGTTGTATAAACTGAATTTTTTTTTCTTTTATATTTTATAAGTATAACCATAATTTTATCAAGCAAGAAAGAAAGTGAACGAGTGCAAAAAAAGGATTTAGAACTGCATACACAAACACACTGATATTATAAATGTGAAAGTTTATGTGTTTGGATGTTTGTCGGTCAATTACGCCGAAACTACTGGAATAATTTTAATGAAATTAGATATACAGACGAGTATGGGCTGACTTGGTATGGGATGGGATACTTTTTTTTCTACCAGAACGTGGGCAAAGCCGCTTGCAGAAGCTAGTAAATTATAATTACTATTGTTCCTAATTTAGACTTATTAATTGTTTACACATATATGCGTTCGAAATTTTTGCAATTTTTTAACATTTTCCCCTAACAAAGCATATTTCGGTAGTTCTCTTTTCCGTTTTGCTAACAAATAGTCTAAAGACCGTTTAGAATTTCGATAGTCAACGTTCCTAGTTCATACAAAGGTACTGAAATTTACTTTGTACTGAAATACAACAAACATGAAAATTGCTTGGAAAAGTAAAGAGAATAGGGAAAATTTACCTAAACGTAGTTTAACGAATAATTTTCTTTGTAAAAACGCTTTAGTTTTCTGCTTTTGACTTGGATTCTTTAACAGAACATTTGTAAAGTTTGGTTGTTCAAACGTGATTTTCCACTACTTTTTTTGAGGGGGGAAATTATCCAATGACTTACCCTGCCTCAGAGAGGGAGTGTCAGACTCTTACTGACTAAAAACCACCCCGTTCCTACTCCTGCTTTTCGAGCCGGAGCTTCGGTAACCCGCTAGGTAGTCCGCAGCTCCTCTACTGGACTATAGACCTCTTCTATATGTATATAAGATTGCCTTTATCTTACGCTTGGAAAGCTCGAAGGAAATTGCACTTTAAAAGGTTCAGGTTTATCACAGAGCGGCTGTCCGGTCTCTGTCAAATGTACCTGTAGCTATATAGTACGAGAATCGAACTCAGCCTCAAATCATGTCAGAAGTCATTATTCTACGCGGACAAAGTCGTGAGCAACAGCTCGTCTAATATAAAAAAAATCCTCGCTCTCTTCTAATAATATCAATTTACTACTAATATCAATTTAAATCACTACTTCAGATCAGATATTAAAAAAGATAATAGATCTAAAAATGGCCGTGACATTATGCCCTGTGAAAACTACTAAAGCGAACGACAAGTGGTTCTCAGAACTCATTAAAATTATTAAGTCTTTAGAGTTTCTTGGATCAAGTTGGATCTCAATAGATCTCTATAGATTAACTGCATTAAATAGACAGAATGACTGCACGGTTAGTGTTGTGGTTGGGCAACCGGCTGTCGTGCAACGTGTAGCGGGTTCGATTCCCGCACGGATCAACTCTTTGTGTGATACACAGATTGCTGCTTCCTCACTTTACACATCCAAACACCAGAGGCGTTACAAGTGCGTTGTCGGCCTTTTGGGGGTTAAGATTTTAAGGGTTGTTGGGGAATCGGGGATTGGGAAGATTCGGAAGAGGGCCTCGTTTATCAATAAAACTTTGCCCCAGACTGACATTTTCTCTTGTGTTTAGAGTGCGTTTACAAATACGTGCTTTTACGTAAATGCACATTACACCTAGACATATAAAAGTTTAATCTAACGTCTTTTACTCGGCAATCGCACTTGTGACTTATCGAAGCAAACTTAAAGACTTTGTAGAATTATGATAATACTTGTTAATCCACTTTCAAACAATGTTTATTATCATTTAACTCCAGATGGATGAAGTAAAGAACAATGGAACTATGGAAATTCGAGCAAGCGAAGTATATTTTTTTATGATTTTATTGTAACTTTCGTGAGACATACTAAATTAATTATTATGTTATCGGCTTACTCACGTACTATTTTGACGAGGAACTCGACTAGTTTCAAGCCATGCTAGAGGCTCATATTCATGAGCAGCATTCCGCGACACACGACGCGGCGATTGTCGCGCTGCTACTGGCGATTCGAGGATCGCGCCCATCGCGCCCTCTGTCTGGAATCGCGCGCACTATCTGGCGCGCGCGACGATGTTGGCTCGTTAGACTCGTTCGCCGGCGGCTGCGCAGGTGTTAGATTCGATTCTCGGGTCGGCGCAAAAACGGTGCTACATACCGCGCTCACTGTGTCACACTCCAGACCCGCAACATTGTAGGTTGACGCAGATTGTAGACTCGGCTTCCAGGCAGGTGGTAATGCCCAGCCACCGTCTCTGTTGAAGTTGGGACGGCGACTTATTTCGATGGCCTCACGTACTTTCCGCGGTACAAAGTATTTCTCCCTCGCTAGTACGGAGACCTTGTCGAAGCGAAGGAAATGAGCCGTGCCCGCGCTACAAGCATGCTCGGCTACTGCCGATGTATGGGTGTCCCTGTTCTTCACACTGCGTATGTGTTCTTTGAGTCTGGTTGTGATGTTGCAACCAGACTCAAGAAACTAGTCGAGTTCCTCGTCAAAATAGTACGTGAGTAAGCCGATAACATAATAATTAATATATTTTTTTACTTGTATTTTTGAGTTTACTTTAGAGAAATGCGGAGATTTTGTTGAATGTCCTATTATTTTTAGTTGTTCTTAATAATATTTACACTTTTGAGTAAAAAAGTTGCATACGTTGTAGCGAGGCTATTTTGGTTTGTCAGTGGTAGCACGGAGTCTGGAAATGTGTCTGGTATATGGCAATAGGCTCACCACCGGGACTTACAACATAAATTGTGAAATGTGGGTGTACACTGGCATTATGTACCATAATGTGCACCTCTGCCTACCCTTACGGGAATAATGGCGTGACGTTATAAAAAAAAATAGATAGTAAAGAGAATGATAAAGGTTACATTTATTCTTTAATCCTGCAAGAGTAACTAAAAACATTTAATACAAAAACCACGACATTCCACACTAACTTTAAATCCGTAAATACCTAATAATAGAAAAGTCAATCGTCTGTAAAACCGCACTGTAGTTATCAAAGGGCGAGTCCATTTATATCGGTACACTATCAACTCCCCAGGAAAGGGTCTAAAGACTAAGTTGTACGTCACCGAGCCGCTGGAGAAACATTAATAATTCTGAGGAGAGACTCCGTTTGCAACCGCCGTGCATCGAGGTTGGGTTGCAGTGATAGCGAGTGATACTATGCAAAAACATCACATAACTAAAAACCTGTACCTAAAAACCAAGAAATAACTATTATTAATTGTACTGCCTGTTTGTTTAGAAGTCGGTGCCACAAGTACTAAGCAAAATAAACCTAAGCAGATACTTTATTATTATACAATGTAGACCAGGTACAGGTAGTATCAGTAAGTTATATTTTGTTGTGGGCTTGTGGTACCGACTTCTAAACTATCAGGGGATAGACACAGGCAGCACAGCGAAATTTTAATGGGACCAGCGTTCAAAAAGGGTTGTCTTGATGCTTGGTAGGTGGAGATCGCAAAAGGATCATGTTTATCAAAAAGCACTGCTGACTGATCTTTGTAAAACTTGTATTAACTTAGTCGGATTTATGACTAGTTACTGCAGCAAAACCATGCAGTCCAAAATAGACAAACATAACTTACTCTTTAGTTTAATTTTAGTATTTGGGTTTAGAAATTAGAAAACTATCGTTCCTAAAACTGTGACCACACCCCAAAACCGTACGTTATTTTCCGTCTTTATTTAACTTGTGTTAAAACCATGTGAAAGAAAAAGATACAAGATCTGAAGTGGGCTCGAATTTTTCAGTATCAAGAATTACTAATGCTGTTATAAAGTGGTATATCAATTTTAAAATTTCAACAGGACTTGAACGTTGAAGTATGTTAGTGATAAAATTTAAAGAAATGTCTCTTTGGTCTAGTGGATACTACTTCGATATAAGTCTGTAAAGTAAAATATCTCTTGTTTGTGCTTTGGGATTGGTAAAGTAATATTGAGTGTTTTGATTCGGTTTCTAAATTGTGTGTAAGGTCTATAGTGTCTGATTCTGGAAACTAGTCCTATATTTTTTTCTTGACAAGGGAAAGTCATCCAATGACTTCTCCTACCTTGGACGAGGCGAGAGGGTATATCAGATTCTTACTGACTAAAATCTACCTCTTTTCTACTTCTGCTTTGAAGAGCTGGAGACTCAATAACACGCTAGGCAGCTCCGGGAACTAGTCCTATAATAGATTTCTTATATCTTAATTGTATTGTATTATTTTTATAAGAAATAAAAATTCTTAAATCGCATAATAAACACAAATTGAAAGAAAATTATTCGTTGAAGCTTCCAAGTGAATGAAAGAGTGTCTATTTGAAATTTTATCGATCTTTAAGAGGTTTCGATAGACAAACAGTCTTATGGTAACGAAGCGAAAATGTTTACATAAATTACGATTTAAAACCGTTTCCATTAATGGATTCTTGCGATTTTTATTTCGTGACTACGCCTTTAAAGGACGTTGAGGCTGGTTAGATTGGAATTTTTAAGAAAGTTAAATTATTACATAAATATTATTAAAAATTTAAGAAAGATATTTTTGTTTTTAGTTTGGGAGAGTCTTACTCCGACATGAATGGGCCGGCACGATTGCAGTGATACCACGGCCTCATAGAAAACCGACGTGAAACAACGCTTGCGTTGTGTTTAGTTGTGTAAGTAAGGTTATCGGAGACCCATTTGGCCGCTCATTTGGCGGTCCCATCATGGCTTATGACCATACAATATTTAACTTCATTACAACTTTATCTCATTCAATCATTAATTGTAATCTCCTTTATCGTTATTCTTCATAAATTGTAATTCAAGGTTACACCCTGGTTAAACCTCACTGCGACGTCCCTTTTCCCTCAATTTGGTAATTGCGTTCAAATCCGATCCCTTAACGGCTGGTTAAATGGTGTTAGTTGTACGACTGGAAGGTTGCAAAAACATTTTGACGTCCATTTTAGAAGTACATGTATGGTAACAATTGGGGGTTTCTACTAACGTCCATCGTTTAATCCTCGAAAGGGTAGGCAAAGATGCATATATAGGTACGTATGCAATGTAATAGTCACTTTTTATTAGTTATGTTATAACTCTTAAATTGGTTAGTCTATAATCAATTTAACTACTGTAACAATTTCAATATTTGTGCTAGTAATGGAATTTTGAAATCCCGAAAAATCTTTAGTGACAACGTTAACAATAATTCACCTATGAATTTGAACTTGAGATCCTGCTCAGCAGTCGCGGTTACAAAGACTCGACAAACGAAAAATCTATATTTTATTTACCAAATTTTTAATACCTCACAGAAAACCGACGTGAAGCGTGTTATGTTTCATTGTGTGAGTTACCGGAATCCCAATTACCCCCCTTCCCAATCTTCCCAATTCCGGATTCTCCAACAATCCTTTAATTCCTATCCTCCAAAAGGCCGTCAAAGCACTTGTAGCGCCTCTGCGCTTCGCTCTCTAGGCTATTGCTTACCATCAGGTGCTTCGGGTGCTCGTTAACCGGCTTATACCATAAAAAATACATATACGTTCCGAAAACGAACAACTAAATAATAAATAATCAACCGAATCCTTAGTGCACGAGTTAAAATAATTACTATAAAAGGGTCAAACAAAATTAGACTCTGAACATTTCATTTTAAAGTTTACAACAGAAATAAACGAAATAGTTTGTTCTGCAAAATGTGTAGGTACTGCGCTCAAATTAATCAATTTTTAAAATTCCTGGAACCGCGACTTTGTGCTTTTACTAATGGAATGTTGCGAGCGGGATGTAAAATGTTGGGTTCTTTTATCCGATTGTGGTTAGGAAAAAGAGAGTAATGTTGTAAAGTTTTACGTATTTTGTTTGTTACGAACATTGTTATTTCCTGAATACTTTTTGTTTCTTGTATGGAAAGAAATATTTTTTGGTTTGTTATTCGAAAATGCATTTTTTAAACCTGACAGTACGCTGTCAGGTTTTTAAATCCTATAATCCTATATAATCTGTAATATTCAAAATTATATATCACACTAATATTATAAATGTGAAAGTTTATTTGTTTGGATATTTGTCCTATAATCACGCTGAAATTACTGAATGGATTCTGATGAAAGGGGATTGACCAACTTGTATTCCCATACAAGTTGCAAGCCAAAGTCCCCTTTGGCTATTTTTGAACAAGCACTTCAGCTAATAATATATGTTTGATTTATTAGTTCATATCAGTAAGAATGAAGATACAAACTTAGTTTTGTATCAAGATTTATATTTAGATATGTTTTTACATTTTATTGAAACTGATTATGCATGAAATAAAACATTTTTTTTTCTATTAAATTGCATTATTAATCCGATTCATGTAATTAAAATATGGTCAAGGAACTCGGCAGGTAGATTAATAATTTTCTGGTACCTTGCCCAGCTTAAAAACCAAATATTAGTTATTATATGTGCACATCAACCTACTGTTCTATGACCCACCATGCAGTTGCAGCAATAATGTTTTATAGCTGTCCTGCCTTTAGTGTTATTTTCATATAATATATATACAAAATATGTTTTCCTACTAATGTGTCTACGTTGTATTTTCCCACGCAATAAATTGGAGTTTCAACACTCACAATGCAAAAGAACAAAGCGAATAATATCTGTCATTTTGACGCTAAACACTACAGATTGACAGCAGATTGGCAGCACTAAAGTCAAATTCAAAGCCAACTACTACAAATACTTGGTCTTATCATAACAAATACCAATAAAAATCGATTTTTTTAAAGTACAAATTGATACAAAGTTATTAGCGTCAGACATTTACTAAAATATAAATAAAATTATTGGTAAATTACATTTTTGTTGAGCAGCCTGTTCAAAAATAGCCAGATTTGGACAATCTCCTTTGTTGCATATACAGGAGTTTTTTTTTTTTGAGGAGGGAAAATCTTCCAAATACTTTTACTGACTAAAAACCACCACTTTTCGAGCTGGAGCCCCAGTAAACCACTAGGTAGTCCGCAGCTCCGAATTAGTCACAGACAGGGTATGAGCTGACTTGTGTGATAGGATACTTTTTATCTCATGAGAACGCGGGCAAAGCCGCTGGCAGAAGCTTGTAGATTATGTTAATGAGGCTACAAGTTAACATCAAATTACTCTTAGCATGTTTTTCAAAGATAAACATCACTATTTACACAATAATAATAATGAAAGGTAATATAAATTGTAAATGAAGGTGTAGAAAAGAAAAATAAGAATGAACATTAACAATCCGTCAAAATGTTCCTTTACTTTTGAGCATTCAACCAGTCAGCACTTAGATAAGGACAAAAAATAACAATTTGTACACTCTCCTTACATAAATCTTTTGTGATAAAAGTTTTTATCTCGCTCTAACAAAACCAATGTGAATTTTATTAATCGTTGCTTGTGGGAACTTTGCTTTGCATTTGTAAAAGAAAAGAGCGGTTTTTACTAGACCATCTTAAGTATTTGCTTTGATTTATCGCGTACTTAAAGCTTGCTATAAATTTAGGAAAGATAACTCTTGGTTAGTTTGGTCTTATATGTGCATTTTGAAAAGTAGTACTTATAATATGTAGAAGTGTGTTGAGAATAAAGTCCTATGTTTTTTTAATAAAAACGTTGCCCCACACTAGTATTTTCTCCTCTGTGCGGGAATCGAACCCGCTGCTGGTTCCACGGCAGCCAGTTGCCCAGCCTCCGCGCCAAACGTGCAGTCTATTTGCTTCCTCTTAATCTTACTAATATTATAAATGCGAAAGTTTGTGAGTATGGATGTTTATTACTTTTTCACGCAAAAACTACTGAAGGGATCGGGATGAAATTTGGAATAGGAATAAATTATAATGGAATAACACATAGATTACTTGTATTCTATTCTATTTCTTTAAGAATATGTCCACCCAAAGATTGTCTGGAGGAAATTGCTGAACAGTGATAAGACCACCTTTTTAACTTGGGACGTCCACCTACAAGGTGGATAGACGACCTGATTAAGGTCGCAGGGAGCCGCTGAATGCAGATCGCTTCCAACCGGCCTATCTGGAAGTCATTGAGGGAGGCTTATGTTCAGCAGTGGACGTCTTATGGCTGATATGATAATGATGAAGATGCCTTGTTCAGCTGAAACTTTGTGACTATTCCACTACAGAAACCAGCAATGGCAACAACTATTTAGTATCAATTTAGGGATTTGTTCAAACCACCAGATTTGCTTAAAGAAATGATAAAATCGTGTTGTTATTTTGACATCCTTGATCAACTCCCTTAGAGATTTGGCCAAATCCCTGTTTTTATCATATTCCTGCGACATATTATATACCTCAACTCCTATTATTCTACAGTTGACGTATACTTGAATGGAATCGTCAGAATTCTCGATTATCGTCTGCTAAATGGCATAGCAATTCACTTTGAGGCTTACCCCGAAGTCCATTTGATGGGTCGCATTAAAACGGCAGTCGATCCACATCCAATCCCACTGATTGACGAATTCGGTTGACAACAGGGCATTATTACGGATCAATCAAAACTGTGTGTACTTACCCAAGTATACACAGTTTTTAAAAGCCTTTAATAGTGAAGAAGCATTTTTTCTGTGTTTGTTTTTGTATCTCAATAGTAAATGCACTTATTTTAACCATTTTGTAAAATTATTTCACGCGTTTTTAGCTAAATTGTTTACTTTTTATTCCTAAATTCCTTCAGGATCGAGACATAGGAGTTAAATTGGAGTTTTCTTAGAAAATATACATATTTAATCAGATTAATCAGATTAAATATATCCAGATTCTGGAGCTGCGCACTACCTAGCGGGTTTTCCGGAGCTCTGGCTTAAAGCAGGAGTAGGAACGGGTGGTTTTTAGTCAGTAAGAGTCGTACACTACCTCTCGCCTCACCCAAGGCGGGAGAAGTCATTAAATAATGTTCTTCTCTTAAAAAAGATTTAATACTATAAAATTAATGATACAATAAAAATTTAGTATGATTAAATCATACACTAGCGAAAAAAAAAACAACAGTTGTGTTTCTAGTATGGATTCAATTGCACATTATTGATTTTCCATACAAACAGGCCACTGGCGCAGTTAAAGTTTTAGTTAAAGCTTCAGAACCTAAGTTTAACTAGGAACTTAATGGAGAACTTCTTCAATTGGGGCAAATGGGGTAAAGTTGAAATGCTAAGTTTATTTCAAGTATTTATTTATATATTTTGTTCTTGCGTAGTGTTTAGCTAAAGCCTGGCAAAATATCGATTTAGATAGTCAATTTGGAAAATAGACTACATTGTTGGCGCTCTTTGTGTGATCCACAAATTATTGTTTCTGGTCTGGGGTCATGTGTAGGTAAACTTGTATGTTTCTAAACTAATTTTAGAGTGGATCCATGTTTTTATTAAAAATAAATTTATAGATGGTAGACGTAATACCTTGAGATTTTTTTTTAGAATGACCACTGTTTGTCTGATGGAAAACAATTTCGATAGCCTGTGTGTAAATTTGAAACATAACACACACCACTCTAAATTAACACATAAAATAAAGTAACATAGTAATAAACCTACTTATAATCATACTAACAACCTCAACGAATCAGCTTGTTAATATAACACAGTAAACACATTTTATTCTTCTCCAACCCTTAAAATAATAATCCTAACATACGATTATCCCCCTTCTCCCCTTCTAATAACAATTGATAGTTGAACAAGTTATTCTAAGGGTTGTTATAATAATTCAAGTCTTGCATAACGCCATTCCGTCTAGTTTCGAGACTCACTCTTGACTATCCCTCCAGAGCGCAAACGTCTTCGAGTGGAGAACTCCGAAACTAATGAGATGAATAAATATGTATGATGTTCTTGTTCACATAATATTGCAGAATAATTATGTTACGTTACGTATAATATATGTGTTTACTTCGAACAATTATAGAGTAAAATGTGATTGTCAGATTGCAAAGAACAAAATCCTTGGGTTCAATTTTCAAAGACTTTTACTTACTTACCCTCGTTTTAAAACTGCGTGGTTAATGTGGTGGCTGATCATGTGTAGTATGTTCGATCTCACACAAAGCAACTCTTTGTGTAATCCAAAAATTCACAACACAAGAGAAGAGAATTCCACAACACAAGAGAAAATCCTAAAAAGTTTTTTTTTTAAAGTAAGAAAAGATCAGGAATGCATTAAATACTCCTTCTGTGTTACGCTAACCACTAATCATGAGGTATTCTCTGTTTCTGTTACTCGTCTGTTAATTTGCTCACTATCCCAAAAAAAAGCTAAAATAAATAAGATATAAAAAGCATTAGATCTATTTATAACCATCTACTTCAATTTCAATGTGTTAAATGTAGAAATAATAATAAAAGAGGTGTACTCGATCCTCACGCTATCCCATAACCGAAATCAATATTTGTAAAAATGTAGTACCGGATAGCTCGATAGATGGCGTTAGGATCGAGTTAGATGGCGATATGGTTTCGTTACCGGCAAAACATTAGGCTACTAGGTTTGACAGCAATAAATTTGTCTCGCTCTGAGGTACGTCGTTTCATTCGAGTATCCCTGGCTTCAAAGCACCTTGTACTGATATTGTACATGGTCCTTCGAGCCGGATGGTGTTTTTGGAAGAACACAGTGAAAAAGTATTAGTTACGCGATTCGATACGAGGTGGCGCTGGTTGTCGGTGAAAACTACAAGTTGCGGATTGTGTGCAGAGAAGAACTTAGAAAAATCGAGTGAGTCCCGTGAGTAGTGAAGTGCATTTGTGGACAATAAACTGTGAGTACATTCAAGTGTTATTAAGATAGTTCAAAGTCAGGAATTTAAATATTTGCATGGACTTAGTAAAATAAAGTGTGCAGTCTTGGTCGGGGACTTAGAATAGTTTCGATAAAAACGACCAGACGACGAATCTATGCCCGATTTTGCATAGATTTTACAAGTGTCAAACACTTAGAAAAATTTCAATTCACCGGACTTAGAATATTTCTCACTTATTGGGACTTAGAAAAATTACGCCACTTCGGACTTAGAAAATTTCTCTCTTGTTGGAACTTAGTCAATTTATCCTTCACTGGACTTAGAAAAAATCACATTGGTTGACACTTGCAATAACACAGTTGGAAGACAACATGGAAAGGGAATTGAGAAAGTTGAAGGATGTCAAAGGACAGATTGAGAAGGGCTTAATAAACTTTAAAAAGTCTCCGAAAGACCGGATGAATTACAATTATGTGGATACGCGTCTAGAGATGTTAGAGACTCAATTCAAGAATTTTACTGTAAAATACGAAGGAGTAGTAGGAGAATGTGAAGGTGAAGAACTCTACGAATTCTTTCAGGAAGACATTTATGAAAAGGTTTACGAAACGTATTTAACTTATAAAGTCGAATTAAAAAATGCTCTGTCTCAATTAAAGGTTCACAGTTCCAATAAAGAAGTTTGCGATGTTTCATCTGACACTGTAGTACGATTGCCAAAAATAGTTTTACCCACTTTTAGCGGAAAATATACAGAGTGGTCATCGTTCCGAGACTTGTTCCTATCATTAGTCCATAATAATAAAAAACTTGACGACGTGCAACGTCTACACTATTTGAAAACTCAGTTGTCGGGTGAAGCAGAACAGCTTATAAGACATGTTCCTATTACTGATCTTAACTATAAGAAATGTTGGGAAATGTTAGAACATAGGTTTAACAATAAGAAATTTATGTCCACATGTATTTTAAACCGACTATTTGGCCAGCGTAATATTGGAAATGAATCATCAAAGGCACTTAAAGATTTGCTTGATGTTACAAGTGATTGTTTGCATGAACTTACCAATATTGGAATAGATGTTAGTTCGTGGGATGTGATTATTGTTTATGTCGCAAGCTTGAAGTTGGACGTAGAATCTAGGAAGCAGTGGGAACTGCATGTTAGTAAATCCTCCGATGATCTACCTTCATTTAAACAGTTTTGCGAGTTTTTAGAGACGCGTTTTCGTGCCCTAGAATGCGTTGAGCCTAAACATAGGGCAAGAGGCGATAATAATCCTACATCTCACACTAAAGTAATGCATGGTACTACTAATGTTTCATGTCCACATTGTTCCGAGAGCCATAAGCTCAGCAGTTGTAAGAAGTTTTGTCAACTAGATATTGACGGTCGTCGTGCCATTTCACAGTCTTTAGGTGTCTGTTTTAATTGTCTGGGAAGTCATCATACTTCCAAATTTTGTCGTGTTCTTTCAAAATGCCGTATATGTCAGAGGAAGCATCATACGTTGTTGCATCCTAAGAACCCTGTTGGAGCTAGTGGTAGTGAGGCTTCTACGTCAGTGGAACCTGTCACCTCACCTGAACGTCCTTCAGAGCCAGTACATGATGTTAGTGCAAACATAGCAACTCATTTTGTGAATGGACAAGCGCAGGGTCAAGTCTTGTTAGCCACGGCTTTGGTGAAGGCCGAATCACAAAATGGGTCCTCTCAAATCTTGAGAGCTTTATTGGATCAAGGATCACAAGCATCCTTCATAACAGAGGCAGCAGCGCAATTACTTCGCTTAAAGAGAGTAGTTTCTAAGACTACTATTGCAGGTATAGGAGGTGGTCATGGCAACATCGTTTCTAAACATGTAGTGAATATTAATATACAATCGTTGCATGATCCCTCTTTTACCGTGAAGGTTACTGCGCATGTACTTAGCTCACTGACCTCAGTTATGCCAGATACATATTTTGAACTTGAGGATTGGCCAGAAATCCACAGTATAAGTCTAGCAGACCCAAAGTTCAACTGTCCTAATAAAATCGACATTTTATTAGGAGCTGAAACATATGGTCGTATTTTAAAGGAAGGTCTGATCAAGAGCCCAGCAGGCTCTCCGGTTGCACAAGACACGCATTTAGGTTGGATTGTGTCAGGCCATGTTAGTAAAGCAAATAAGTTGCTAAATTCCCATAATACTGTGATCGCTATGCACACTCAAATTGAAGAAAACGATATGTTAAAGCGTTTATGGGAGTTAGACTCTGAAACTACTTTAACGAAAAGGCTTTTTACGCCTGAAGAACAGGCCTGCGAAGAGTTTTATGCACAATCCACGGAAAGAGATGAAAATGGGCGTTATGTCGTAAAATTACCTTTTCGTTCAGAAGATCCACTTTGTAAATACGGTCAGTCTAAAAATATTGCGGTAAAAAGATTGCTAGGTTTAGAAAGGAAGTTGGGTAGGGATCATGAATTAAAACAACAGTATACTGATGTGATAAACGAGTATTTATTGCTGGGCCATATGGAGAAAATTACCGACGAGGCTGAAAGAAATAAAAGTGATGCGGTTTATTTGCCTCACCACGCAGTGGTTAGACAAGATAAACTGACTACTAAGGTAAGAGTGGTTTATGACGCGTCGTGTAAGGGGACAAACGGAGTTTCCTTAAATGACACCTTAATGGTAGGACCCACTCTTCAGGCTGATTTAAGACATATTGTCATGAGATGGCGACAACATCCGATTTGTCTGGTAGCAGACATAATAAAAATGTATCGCCAAATTAAAGTCGCTCGATCGGATGCAGATTTCCAAAGAATTGTCTGGAGAGAGGATCCTGACAAAGAGATAGAGGACTTTCGACTTCTGACTGTCACCTTTGGCACATCGTGCGCCCCTTACTTAGCTGTTAAGTCGTTACATCAAGTTGCGCGCGATGAAGGTAGTATATATCCATTGGCTGCTGAAAGAGTGACATCAGACTTCTACATGGATGATTTGATGACTGGATGCACATCTGAAACAGAAGTGAAAAGGATTTATAGTGAAATGAATAGTTTATTAGAAAAAGGGGGGTTCCAATTGCAAAAGTGGACAAGCAATAGAATGTCCTTGTTGGAAAGCTTAAAAGAAAGTTCTGGAAGAGACTTGGAAATCAAAACTGATAAAGTAACTAAGATTCTGGGCCTTACCTGGAACAGGAACACGGATGAATTTGATTATTCTGTGAAGATGTCACCTCCCGCTGCACCTGAAACAAAAAGAACGGTCATATCGGAAATATCACGACTTTATGATCCATTAGGATGGATAGCTCCGTGCATCATAACCTCTAAGGTTTTCATACAGAAGCTATGGATTAGTGGCATAGGTTGGGATGATGAACTGCCACCAGATCTCGCACAAGAGTGGAGATATTACAGAACAGAATTAGAGAAACTGGTGGATTTTCATATTCCCAGATGGATAGGCAAGGGGGAGATGATATTACTATAGAGCTACATGGTTTTAGCGATGCATCAAATACAGCTTATGCGGCTGTGGTGTATTGTCGCATTGTTAACGCTAGGGCGCAAATTCACTCGCACCTCATCACCGCAAAAACGAAGGTAGCTCCTATCAAGCAGATATCCATTCCACGCTTGGAATTGTGTGGTTCTGTTCTAGTAGCAAAATTATTGATAGAAGTAGCTGAAGTTATGAACATTCCAAAGGCTAATATACATGCGTGGACCGATTCATCTGTGGTTTTGGCCTGGTTAAATGATCATCCAAGCCGTTGGAAAACTTACGTAGCCAATCGCACTTCCGAGATCCTTAGTTTGCTGGACAACACGCAGTGGGCTTATGTTAAATCTAAAGAAAATCCAGCAGATATCGCTTCTCGTGGGGTATCTCCAGCAGTTTTACTTAATGATGATTTATGGAAACGAGGACCAGGTTGGTTAAGAAATGATCAGATAGAGTACACCAGACCTAGCGCAATACGCACAAACGAGGAGAAAAACCCTGTTAAGGTTCACACTACCAACCTGGTACCGGATTTTGAAGTCGTTTGGGGAACTAGGTATTCATCACTTACACGTCTAGTAAGGGTTGTTGCGTACTGTAAAAGGTTTTTGCAGTCAACAAGAGCTCGTAAGGAGAACAGTAAAGTAGCAGCTTACCTGTCAGCTTCCGAAATTCGCGAAGCTTTTGAATGTGTGTATCCGGCAAAGCCAACAGCAATGGTTTCAGGCAGAATTGATGGCCCTGAAAAATAAAGTTTCATTAGAAAAAACGAGTCCTTTATATAAATTAAATGTATTTATTGACCAATCTGAGATATTGCGCGTTGGAGGAAGGCTACGATACTCTCCACTACTCGACGACACAAAGCATCCAGTAGTTATTCCTTATGATTCAAGTTTGGCCAAGTTAATTGTCGCCGACGCTCATGAAAAGACTTTTCATGGAGGACAGCAACTAGTACTCAATTTTATACGCACCAAGTACTGGATCAGCCGGGTAAAATATATCGTACGAGCTCATATACGTCGTTGTGCTCCTTGTATTCGATATGCGGCGACCACAAAACAACAGTTTATGGGAGAGCTTCCAGCTTGCAGAGTGACACCCAGCAAACCATTTCTCAACTCTGGTGTCGATTACGCGGGCCCCATTAACATGAGAGTGTCTAAGGGTCGTGGACAGCGGTCGTATAAAGGTTATATCTGCTTATTTGTGTGCATGGCCACGCGCGCAGTACACATCGAGGCAGTTTCAGATTTAACCACTGAGGGTTTCCTAGCAGCTTTCAAACGGTTTATATCCCGGCGCGGACAGTGTCGTCATATATGGAGCGATAATGGCACCAATTTTGTGGGCGCTGCCAAGGAGTTACAGATCCTGTTCAACCAGGAGAGTTCAATGTTTAAAGACATTGCAGCTGCTCTTGCAACCTCTCAAACGGAATGGCACTTTATCCCTCCCCATGCTCCAAATTTCGGTGGACTGTGGGAAGCAGGGGTTAAAAGTGTAAAACACCATCTGAGGCGCGTCATAGGTGATTCTACGTTAACTTTCGAAGAATTGTCCACGGTCCTGTCTCAAATTGAGGCGTGCCTAAACTCTAGGCCCTTGTCTCAGGGTAGTAGTGATCCAGAGGATCCTGTACCACTAACTCCTGGGCATTTCTTAGTGGGTCAGCCATTGGTAGTGGCTCCCGACTACAATTATGAAAATGCCACAGTTAGTACTCTCCGCAGGTGGCAATTGGTACAACGTATGGTGCAGCACTTCTGGCGTAGGTGGAAACAGGAATATTTGACAACCTTCTTCCAAAGGCACAAATGGAATATACGTACATCTGACTGTAAGATAGGTGATGTAGTTCTAATAAAAGAAGATAACTTACCTCCAGCCAAGTGGTTATATGGTAGAATTACGCAGCTGCATCCGGGTAAAGATAACTTGACACGCGTTGTCACTGTTCGTTGCAAAGGTACTGAGATTAAACGTCCAATTTCAAAATTGTGCTTTCTTCCCGCGACTGAATAATTCGAGTTATGTTAAAAAACAAATTTGAAACCTGTTAGCTTATATTTGTGATAGGGTTATTGTTTTAATGTATGTTCTTATGTTGTAACCAATTGTTAACTATATGTTATACCTTGTACATCATTAACGGATTACGTTGTGTTTTCTTTTTTTGATCGAGTTTAACCGAACTCCAATTTGTCATGAAACGGTTTGTTGTTAACCGACTTCTTTTGTATTTTAAGTACTTTGTTAAATTATAAGAATTTGTTGTAGTTGTTAAGTTTGAATGAAGCCGTATCTGTCCACTATATTGTAATTCGATGTAGAGAAGCCGTCCATTACCTGTTCTATATTTGTAATAATCTATTTCTATATACAGTCCATTGTTCTTGTTGTTGCTGAGTTTGTTCATGGTGGGCGGTAGGAAAAGGAAAATATTCCTTTTGGTGGGCGGAATGTTAAATGTAGAAATAATAATAAAAGAGGTGTACTCGATCCTCACGCTATCCCATAACCGAAATCAATATTTGTAAAAATGTAGTACCGGATAGCTCGATAGATGGCGTTAGGATCGAGTTAGATGGCGATATGGTTTCGTTACACGGCAAATGGTATATAGTAAACTTTAGCAAAATTAAATTGTCTCGCTCTGAGGTACGTCGTTTCATTCGAGTATCCCTGGCTTCAAGGCACCTTGTACTGATATTGTACACAATGTACTAAATGGAAATAGAAAGACTTTATAGTGAAATTATCTCAAGTTTTCAATAAAAAGACGAAAATATTTATTCAATTGCCCACATTACATAGTAATTGCAAATGATTGAGCCCACGCTTTATTTAATTCCAGTAAAGTACGAAAAACAATTGGAAAAATTCTATTGTCTATTTTTAGTTGTCGATAAAAATAGTATGAATAAGATAACGATAGTTTAAATGTCATAATAACACGAGAATCCTTTTATAAATAAAGTTAATGGTCGAACTAAAATTCTTAGTATTTAAGAATATAAACATAAAGAACAAAGAAATAGGTGTTTTACGATACAGATCTGCTATACTACGTTGCTGTGAATGCGCTTGGCTTCCATCAATCACATTCACTGGTACACATGGCTTAGTACTGGTGGAAACGAACTCAGCTAAGTTATATTTTTTTATATAAAAAGATGCGTGCCATGGATGTATGCTATCTATGGCTTTCCTACTATAGACACATCACATAGTTTCACGGCTTAGCTATTACATCTCCACATAAATATAAAACATAACCCTCCTTCTGTCGCAGTCGGGTAAAAATTGGTAACTTTACACCCACTTTTTGCCAGCTACTGCCGTATTATTCAAGAAATATCTTAAACTCCCCACAATACTGAATTGGACATGACTAATCAGACCTGGAAATCAAACCAAAAACTTGGCATTTGTACTTACAATCAATCGAAAACCCGCGAATCGAACTCGAGACCCCTTGTTTCACTATAACTAGACAATCAAATTAAATAATTAACACGTAATCTAATTTTATTACCTACACATATACAACGGTAATTATGTAGAACCATATAAGCAATACGTCTACACTTTATACCCGATAGCTGCAAATCCAGGCACACGACGTCTACCCACCCAATTATGAGAGGCAGGAGAATCCATTATTACTATACTCCGTTCCAATCAAGACTGTGAATAGTTTCCAAGATATAGCTCTCTAGATGTGCCTGTTTTTATGTAGAATTTTATATAAGGAGCTTCAAACGTGTTTTAATTATGAAAGAGCTTTCTCTTTCACTGTTTCTGTGATGAGGCATCGTGCATATTTGTGTATCGTAGATAACTTTTTGTGCGCCGATCATCAGCCCCAGGTAGGTTTATGATCGCAGCAAGAAAATCATGTTATTTGTTTATGGAACACACCAGTAAACGAGGAGACTTATCACCTGATGGTAAACAATCGCCCGCCGCCCATGGACACTTGAAACACCAGAGGCGTTACAAGTGCGTTGCCGGCCTTTTGTGGATTAGGAATTTAAAGGTTGTTGAGGAATTGGGGATTGGGAAGATGGGGAAGGGGGAATTGGACCTCCGGAAAAGCTCACTCACATAACGGAACACAACGCAAGCGTTGCTTCACAACGGTTTTCGGTAAAGCCGACAATATACTATTATTCCATCACTACACAATTAGGCGTCTATGCATTCCTTAAATAGCCCTATTAAACATAGGTTTATAAATGTCTATCAACTACTTCATTGCAGAGTAATGAGTCACTTCTATTTAGACTTTAACTCATCTCCTAGTAATGACGCGTTACGACACCTGACTAGATCTCCGGTGAACTAGTTTGTCGCAATTAATTCATCGTTAATTATGCAACGACTAGTTAACTTCTTGTCTAATTACAACTATTCATTTGATTTTATGACTAGTTGTTTTGAAGTCGTAAACAGAAGTCAAATTGTACTACACCTACCATTTTAATGCAACAAGGCGAAACAAAGGTTAATATCAGAGATATTGTAAAAAACATTTTTTGAAAAGAGTAACGATGGAGTTTCTTGCTCGCTCTTCTCCATTCGAAGCAACACTTTGGAACGAGCGCCTAGCTTCACTGACAGACAGACTGACGGACAATTCAATTTGACGTTTCAAAAGTGCCTAATTTAGGATTAATTGAAATAAATGCTTTGACTTTGACTTCGATATATTAGTGACGAATATATTTAAAAAAAATCGTTTCCCCACTCTATTATTTTCTGTGTCGTGGCTGCTGCGTTTACAAACATACAAGTTCACATACACATCACACCCAAACCCGAAACAACAATTTGCGAATAGAAGTGTTGCTTCATGCGGGATCAGAAACCGCTACACATTGCACGGCAGCCAGTAGCCGAGCCACTATGTCAACTGTGCAGTCATGTCATTGTGCATCAATATTGTTTCATGTACTAAAATTGAAACTTCACTTACGTATGTTGGACGGGCACAACGAGTTAGGATTTCAATTTCAGATAAAATTGCCAACATAAACGTATTAGAAATCTGTAGCTACTCCGTAGTTGTTGGAAGCCAATATTTCCAATTCAAATGCGTTCACACTCCGATCGGATTTTAATTTAACTGCTACAATTAGTTTACAACATGTTTGTTTGTTTGTTTGTTCAAGTAACATGTAGATAAATGGATTTTGTAGTTGACGTATGAAGTATTTATGTTTTTTTTATAGACTAGAGGGCTTAAGCAGACGGGTTTCCTGATGGCAAACGAACAGCCCATGGACATCCGCAACACCAGAGGAGCCACAGGTGTGTTGCCGGCCTTTTAAAAAGGCAAGGTATTGGCGTCATTTTTACCGACTTCAAAAAAAGGAGGAGATACTATATTCAGATGTTTGTTTTTCTTTTATATCTTTCTATCAACGTTAGTTACGACAAGATGTCGAGTGTCACACATCTACATGCTCGTGCCATCTGTGCTCATTGATGGGGCTCTCTGCTCTGCTCATTGGGCCCATGGTGTGTCTTGAACTCGATAAAAATCACTACTTCTAAATCATCAGTTACTACAACTGAAAATTACTTTTCTTTTTGTTACTTAATCCCTCATTTGCCATCCACGCGAGGCGCAATGTGTTTTCTATTGCTGCCTTATATACTGGCAGCATATTAGAGTTAAATCGTAAAATTTACAACATTGTCTATTTAGTCACTTTGAAGTAAAATTATAATTAGAGCCTGCCAACGGCAGGGAGCCGGACTGGAGAAATTAATATTATCTCATTACTTTGTTTTGACATGATGTAATATCCTGCTTATTTACTCCTTCGGGATAGGTAGAGGTAAATAATTATTACGCAGTTTAGAGTATTTCGATTGATAGATCTGACTTCGTGGCGAACAACAACATTACATGATTTCACCACAGTTCTGATTATAGACCTCTCGCATCATGCATCTTCCTCACACAGCTACTTTGCGGCGACGCATCTTCATAGCACATCTTACTCACACAGTTACATAGCTTAGTATCGGTGGAAACGGTCACATAGTTTCACAGCTTAGATATTACATCTTCGAAGCATAGCTACATAGCACATCTCAGGTGGAAAAACACCCTTATTCAGTCACCTTTCCACGTGTAAGTTAATACCGCTTTTCAGTGACACTGTTGGAAAAAATCTCAAGAAATGAATATTTAGAAAGAAGTACAACTATCTACAGGTACAAATAAAGCCACCTATTCAGCCAGGATCGTTACCCAACCAAATTACAAAGACCTCCCGCATATCTTTAGTGTTCTATTAGAAAAAGGGAACACGGGAAGAGGATGGGTCTATGTAGACTGGTCGTCTCATGTAAAGAGACTTCCCGACGGAGTTTTGTATAATGCGATCCATTAAACTTATAAAGTCAACTACGAACAGTGCTCTCCAATTTACAAATTGCTAGTTCGTACCTAGGTATTATGTTTTAGCTAAAGTTTTTATTGTGTGCTAAAATATATAGGGTGACTGGTAGGTAATTAGTGAACGATATTTAAACACGTGATTGTACTCATGATTACAAACAACTTTTCTAAAGAAACTTTTTTTGTATACTTATTAGTTTTATTTTTATATTTTTATCAAAAAAACAACAATTTGCTCGCGTGTTTTCGCATGTTCAGCTGTTCGGCGCCTAGGTTCACAGCTTTACTCTTTGGGAAAATTGCTAGTAATCATGAGTATAATCAAGTGTTTCGATATCCTTCACTAATTACCAGTCACCCTATACTAATAGATTACTCGTTCGGGGCGTTGATCGAATAGTCACAACTATGGCTGTCGAGCAGTAGGCTTTTGGTTCGATTCTTAGGTTAATCTAAATATTAATAGATTTTTGGTATTTTTCTCAATAAACTGACATACAGAGTTTGAACCATTTTATTTCTTACAAAGAGTAAATATTTGACTTACGCGCAAAACTGTAGCCAAAAAAATGTGGCCGTGCCTTTTCATCTTTATTACTACAAATTGAAGATATTTTCCAACTTAATATAATGCAAAACACAATCAATTTAAATATTCTAAACAAACCAATTAGTCTTGTCATTTTAATAAAATAGTTAATTTCATTATTTTACAGTCTATATCTGTTTGCCTTTGTTATTGTTTATCAGAGAAAAATAGTGTCTACAATAATAAATTTCAATTTTAAAGTTAGATATTTGATATTTAATAAAAACCACGTCAATGTACCTTTTCTATTAAAACTACTATTTTAATAATGAACTTGTTTAAATCAAAGACGTCGGTTATAGTAGTAGATTTTGAGAGTCAAGTGTAAACGTACATTATTGTATTTTACACATCAAAAGTTTTAATCTAATGATTACTTAAACTGTTCCTTAGTAAAAATTTTGTACCGAAAGCAATTGCTAAGGACTAGGTTAAGTAACCATTAAATGACTCTGAGTACTGCGGTTAATCCCAGAAAAGTTAAATAGAATAATCCCAATTTTCACCAGTTATATTTTTAGCCTAACAAAGAGAAAGCAGCGAACTGCGAACTTGATTAGGGCTCCGGATCGAAAAGCAGAAATAGGAACAAGGTGATTTTTAGTTAGTAAGAGTCTGACACCTCTCTCGCCTCACCCAATGTGACAATGGATGATTATATATTCTTAAAATGTGACACAGAGAAATCCACAAATCTAATGTCGATGTATTGTTTGAAATTGTCTCAGTAAAAACATTAACAAAAGACGAGGTGGCTGAACAGGGAATCAAACTTAAGACCAATAAATGAGGCACTGTTTAACACACAATAAGACAACTTAATCTTTATTTAAAAAACTGAACAAGTAAATTTGCAAAAAAAAATTATATAGAAAATGCAAGTCCATTACTGGTTCAATACAAATCTGGCATTTTTATTCCTAAGTGAGTGTCGTTTGGCGAGTATGAGTGGCTCCTTGAATATCGGAAGGATAGGCAAGGGAAAATCGTTACCTGCTGCGAGGTCTAGTGATGGGAGTATTGTCGATAAAATTGAATATTGGTGTCGATAGTGTTTTATTTTATCGCCTTGGTTAATTTATAAATTTTCCAGACTTTGTGGTATTTTTGCTGTTATGCTAACAATTTACAAGTAACAAAGAATCGTTGTTGAATTATACGCAAAAAGGAGTGGTAAACATAGCTTGAATAACTGAAACTTAACTTCAAAGTACATTTGCTACTACTAAACATCTAAGATATACCTCTAAAATTAAAATTTTGGTGAAAAAGTATGAATATATTATATTACATATTTTAGTAAAATAATAAAATGTCATTATAGTACAAACAATTACAATGATATGTCAATCGATTTGTCACAAACAAATCTTCTTGTCGTTTCGATAACAACATTCATCAATAACCACATCACTACGTAAGAAGCCCCTAACCTAGTTATAGCACGATCTAGCCCGGTCAGCTCTTCAATCTACCGTATAAATCTAGATGCTAGCTTGTTTGTGTTAGGACTAACGCTAAGACAACTGTTAGCCTAGACCACACGGCTTTTGTAACTGAACTTGCTTGTGGTATCAAAAGGCTATCGGAGGAAATTGAATGCAGTGGTCTATCTACATTATTGAATTAACATCCCTGTAGGCTTTGAATTTGAGTACATTTTCAATTGATGTTTATAGAAGTGGGAGATCATAATTGCGTGTATAAATAAAGTTATGATCTAGGTATGATCTCTTTAACTTTTGTGTGTTCGTGACGTATAAACTATATTATAAAATTGTTTTTAGACTATTATTCATTAGAGTATTGGCAACCGGAGCAGCAGACGACCTTGTGGGTTTATCATGGCTCCGGCTCGAAAAGCTGGAGTAGGAACGGGATTGTTTTTTGTCAGTAAGAGTTTGACACTCTCTCTAGCCTTGCCCAAAGTGTGAGTAGTCATTGGATGATTTTCCCTCCTTAAAAAAGGGGTATTGGCAAACTACCTACAATAGGTACTAACAATGATTTATTCAAATTAAACCTATATTCCTATTGTTAACATAATGGAACAAAAGCCTAACCTACTACAACATTAGAAGATTCTTTTTCAACAATTTAAAACTCAAACATTTGTACAATGAACTCAAGCGGTTTCTATAACAAAATTCGTTTTAAAAAAGGCCCACAAAATAAGTACTGAATAACATTTTCTTTGTAATCATGCGAAAAGTCGACGGTTCGGCCATTTTTATTATTAATTTTTATTTCAGTTTTGCACCGAGTGTACGAACAAAAGGGTCTTACAAAAGGTTTTTCTGTAACCCTCGTCAAAGCATCGACACTTGCCGATTTCTCTGCCATCTCATCCATCATTTGGAAAGAAAGAAATATGATTTACGCCAATATCAAGTGGTTGACGGACTATAGAATGTATTCAACCCACATGTTCTCTTTTCCTAGATGAGCTAGGGTCAGCATTGAACCTGATTGTTATTCTGTTGAATGTCAGTATCTCGTAAAAATGTGGTACGCATAATTTTTTGGACAAATTGGAAATGTTAGACATATGTCTGCAAAGTTAGTACCTAATAGAAGAATTGTGTAATCTATTTGATAATAGTGGGTTGTGACTTCTCTGGTGTTGCAATTTGCGGATATCTATAGACAGCGCTGATTGCTTACTATCAGATGACCCTCATTGCCCATATGTATACGCCATAAAAATTACTAACAAGGCGGGTCTCGGGTTGGATTCCAGGGTCGAGCAATAAGCTCACCCCCTATTATATGGGATTTATAACACTAATGGTGAAAAGTGGGTGTACAATGTGTACATTGCAAATGTACAGTGGCATAAAGTCCCGTAATGTTCACTTCTGCCTACCACTTTGGTGATAAAAGACGTTTAAAAAAAGTATTCCATGAATGCGCATTGAATTTGTTTAATTTTTATCCACTGAAATGAACAGCATTAGATTTAAGGAAAAAGTCGGAGCTGCTTTCAGCTTCAAAATATTATTTTAAGACAAAAATAATATAGGTATGTTGCTTTAAATGAGGAAGAGTTGACACTTCACTTTTCTATAAAAAGAAAATGTCACATCCACAAAACAAATATGAATTAAATAACCTTCTTACAATACATAAGTATAAAAGAATTAAAAAATCTTGAGTCACAAGACAGATTGACCCGAAAATCTACACAACACCTGTCCGGACTCGCAACGAATTTGACGAGGGTCATTTTGCAATTGAATGCGAAATACTTCCCATTCATCAGAACCTTTTGTTGAAGCTGCTCTGGAACCTGTGATTATGAAGGGTGGTCGGATTCATAATCAGATTCATTATGGTAAGACAACTCTTGCAGAGGTGAAAATGCTCTGTTGGTTTTTGAAAACCTTCTGACCTCTTTTTCTTTGGAGAGGTTACTGCAGGAGGCAATTGAAAATCTTGTGTTGGGTAATCTTTGTGCCCAGCTTATACTGAGGTAGCAACCCTTTTTGCATGGACATGTTGCTTCGTTTTCGTTATTTATATTTTTGTGCTTTTTTTAAATTTTTTTAGAGTTTTCATTTGCGCCGGCCAACCAGAGCAGAGCTAAGGTAACCGAAATCTTTTAACAGTTGATCTTCAACACACTGTCAAACGTGGACATTCACATTGTAGGTAATACATAAAATGTCGAGAGTATTACCGTTAATCTACAACATAGATATAGATATATAGATACAAATGAAATCTCCATTTTGCCCATTACTTCTTGCTGGTTGATTATTCTGAGTAAACCTTATTAAGCCATGTAATACTTAAACCAAACGGCGCTTACATTATCTAATTTTTTTTTTTATACTTACCTTACTTTAATAAAGTTATACTCACTAAATTGACCATCATACTATCCAACTAGTATTACAAAAGCAAATACCTACATTCAATAAAAAAGTAAATAAAAACAAACATCTGATCAATATCGCATGACCAGGTCAAATGGGCCACAAGTAGTTTCCCGATGACAAATACGCAAACGGTTGAACGCAGTCAATCTAGTTAAGCCTCGATTTCCTTTTGCGAATGACCGTAGCGCTAACGTTTTCGATCGCGTTTTATTTTCAAACTCGGCCGGTTTGCGTTTGTTTTTGTGCAGCTGCTTTATTGAGATTCACTTGCATAGTGCGATAACATTGTTTGTTTTCGAACAGATTATTTGTATTGAAATATAGATCATAATTTTTTAGCTTTTAATCCGTTTTTTTTTTGGTATGACTGTACACTTTGTAATTTGCTATCAATAGTAAAGATATACACAATAACCATATTCTGTATAATTCAATATCTCTCTGTCGCACTCAGAGACATGGTTACTTAAGCCAGTTCTTAACAATTGTTTTCGATACAAAATTGTTACTAAGGAATAGCTTAAGTAATCATTAACTGTCTCTGAGTGCGGCAGTCAGATCGCCTTCCACTACAATTTACTTATAACATTATTGGAAAACAGTGCGTGTATGTGCGAATATTTTTTTTATATAATATTTAAGCCGGCATTACTTTTTATGAGTAAATCTCGTTGCCTACCTTTCTTATAAAGCTTTTCAGAAATCCAACGAAGGCAAATTAACAGAAGCAGGTGCAAGGAACTATTAAAAAGGCATTTTTCCTCTAATTGGGGATGAAAAAGATTTATGAATGAACGAATGCAAATTTTACAGACACGCTGAGTTGACGGTAAAAATATAGGGCTTTTGCCGAGTCGTATATATTTAAAATCTCGAGGTATTTTTAGGATTTACGACTTTATTTAAGACTTTAATTTTAACGAGAACTAGAAATCTGAACCTAAAATTTCGATGAACGAAGTTATTTATTATTCTTCAAATTATTACTATTAGTACCAAAACTATAAAGGATTACATTTACACTGCATGATTGGCGAAGTAGCTGGCTTCAACAACAAGTTCGAAGTTTAAAAAAACATAAAAAAATAGACTGTAGCAATCATCAATATCAAAAGACTGCATAACTGACAAAAAAACCACGGGAGCAAAAAGCTCTCTTCCAAAAAACGAAAAATGTTTGCACGCACGAATACTCAAGCAGAAGCCAGTAAACTGCTAAAACAATGAACAGATTGGACATAGGTATCGGTGTACCAATCAGCGCTGTGTACACAAAGTACCGATACTCAAACAAAGGGACTAACTCCAGGCTTGTTTGAGTCAGGACTAGGACACAAATCCAATTTAAAATCTACGTGAGTTCTGGTGTCAGGTTGTGCTAGATAAACAATGTGTTCAGCGCTGGTTGAGAGGTCATAAAAGCGACTATCGTCGGGTTTTATGAGGTCCAATCATCCCCCCTTCACCCTGAATCTTCATCTAATCCCCAATCCCCAATCCTAAATTCCTAATCTCCAATCGCCAATCCCAAAGCCCCAATCCCTAAACCCCAATCTCAAATCCCCAGTCGCCAATCCCCAATCCCTAATCCCCATTCCTCATTCCTCAATCCCCAATCTCCAATCCCAATTGCCAATTCTATAAAAATTAGAACCACAGACGTTGCAGGTGCATCCATGTGTGGCACCATTAATTTAGACAGACCGAAATAATTGTACTTTTGAATGTCAAATCACACTTTTTTTTGGGGAGGGAAAATCATCCAATGACTTTTCCCGCCTTGGACGAGGCGAGAGGGAGTGTCAGATTCTTACTGGCTAAAAACCACCCCGTTCCTTCTCCTATTTTTTGAGGTACATAATTTTATATTTTTGAAAATGCGTTGAAAAAGTATTACAGATGAGGAAACTTGTGCTATGCTAGCATTTTAACGCAGAATCACAAACATCTTTCTTACCCTTTTTAGAAAAAGAGACTTTAATCTTACTTAGGACGCATATTTAGCTAATATTAGCCTCGTAAGTAACTTACTGTGAATGACAGCATAAGTTTTTGACAGGCCATTAATAATATTGTTGTTGACTGAAAACAATCATAGTCTCTCGATGAGAACGATTCTATACACTTTGATGGTTGAAATTCTAATCATAATATCAATTAATGTTGAATAGGGTAGATGACTAATTTTTATTTTAATGCCCGTCTTGTAGATTATTTTAAAACATTAGACACGTATTTTTTATTTTCTTATGGAAACAAATACTTTTGCTCAACCAACTCAAAAACTTGATTTGTATTGATTTTAACATATTGAGCGCCGTGGTGGTCACCGGTGACCGACGTTAGCGGAGGATTTGCCTTCAACAGTTTTCTACTGGCAGTCAAAGACTTAACCGGCTTTTCAAAATGGAGAAGGTTCTCATTAATTAAGTCTCTCTGTTCTATAATGTCACCTTATTATTCTTATGCAAAAAGTTAAGTTTAAATTGAGAAAGAGAACACAGATGTATTTTTGTCCTTATTATTTCGTGGGTGACGTCATTGACACATCATTTGTTTATCAATTAATAATTTACATCGATCTTGACATAATTAAACTTGAACACTCTGAATAATAATCTTAATATGCATAGTAAAATTATGTACTAAAATTATTAAAGACATAAAATGCCTCTGGACTTAAAAAAATGTGTGGTATTTAATGGTGTCCCCACCATTTATCTCAATTTACTTTAATCCTTTTTTGATTGTCAATTTTTTTAGTAAATATTTAGAAAGTCTATGGATTACATCTTTGCAAACATTTTCGTACAAATGAAAGCCTGGAATCCGTGGGGTATCCACTAATTGGACTAACGACATCCACGTAACTTTTAACGACATAGATGTCGAAAAAAAAATTTAAAAATAACACCTTGTTAACCTACTTTTTCTGGGTAACATGGCTTGCTTCGTGCATTTTTGCACTGAAGATAAACAGAAATGACAAGTTTGTAGAAACTCTACGAATTTTGTTGTTTGTACTCCGTGGAATTAATTTTGCCTTTTACCATAAGGGTGATTCTTCTGAGATGTGCTATATAGCTATGCTACGAAGATGTAATCGCTAAGCGGTATAACGTAGTTAAGCGAGGAAGATGCATAGCTCGAGTATGCGATGTATTCATAGTAATTAATTCCGGCTTCCCTACCGGGAAGCCATCCATAGCACGCATCTTTCCATATAAAAAAAAACATAGCTTTGCTGAGCAAAGCTGTTTATACCGACCGTGGCGTAGCACATCTCTGATGGAAAAGCACCTAAATCGGAATTTAAACGTTTTTAAACTTTCTGAAGCAATTCAGAAAGTATAAAACCTACACGGTTGGTAGAGTGGTTACAAGTGATTACTAATACCCAGATCAGGCAACTAAAGTTATTGTTGTTTTTCGAAAAAATCTCAGTTTAAATATGTATCTTTTTTTTTTTAAATCGTTACCCCACGCTGTTGTCACTCACACACGTTGTCACTCAGCAATGTGAGTGAGTGACAACAGCCAACTCAGCCGCCAATCCGGCCGCCAATGCTATCTAGACACCATAACAGCACACTGTTATGGTGTCCCATTAAAAATGACCCTTACCGCCGTACTCAGAGTCAACTAACCAATTATTTTTTATACTAAATCGTTACTAAGGAATAGTTTAAGTAATCATTAAATGTCTCTGAGTGCGGCAGTGAGGCTCAGCATAGCTAGAAAAAAATTGGCGCTATACTTAATATGCGTAACTCTACCTTTCCTTTAAGAACAAAAATTGGAAATAAATGTTATTTCATACATATATGCAACTAACATAAGATATATTCGAATCATTTTCTACATACATATCAGGTTATAGTACACACCCTTCATAAACCTATAAGTCCTGTAACGATGTGCCATAAAATATACATAATCTAATCACGGCGAGATTGAAAACAAATTCGATAAAAACGCGGTAGGCAGGATGCGTAGATCAATACTGAACGGGGCTGAGCAAGCGTTAAATTGTAGTTTAAATTATATTGCTGGGTTAAATATTTCCTGGAATGTTTTTGGTTTTATTTATACTACTGACATTACTAGGATTTTAAGCTCCGTAACTGCGGATGGCGAGCAAGGGTAGCTCGCCACCCGACCAGAACTAGACCCTTACGTAAGGCGCGTCGCGTTCCGCGTGCGCCTTAATGAGCCATCAGACAATCACAGATGGGACCCAGTTGCACTGATGCCTGATTCCGGGTTACCGGCGCTCTGACTCGAAAAGTAGGAGTAGAAACGGGGTGGGTTTTAGTCAGTAACAGTCGGATACTCCCTCTCGCCTCGTCCAAGGCGGGAGAAGTCTAGGATTTCCATCCTTCAAATTTCTTTCTTCTCCAATCGAAGCTACACTTTAGAACGAGCACTTAGCTACACTGACGGACAGAGTAACATACTATGATTTATATCTTTATTTGTTGACTCATAAATAATTTGACTTTGACAAAAGTTGCAGAGGTTTTGGAAAGGTGTCCAAAAAAGGGCATTTTGAGTATACAACATTAGGGACCATATTTTTTTATTAAAATTTATTATACTAACATAAAAATTTCACAATTATTTTGTTGCAAGCTTCTGAGGGACTGTTGTTGTAGAACTCTTTATCGAATTAGTTGTTTCCGTATTATTAATTTTGTTTACTGCGGTTGTCATGGTAACGTTTTTATCAACAGTCGTCCGTAGAGTGCTTGGAGATGTAGCATTATATGGATTCGTAGTTGGCAATTTTGTCGTTGTAATTTCAACCTTCTTGGTTATAGGATCAAGGTTCGGAACAAGATTGTCTTCAATGAATTTTGTTGCATTGTAAATGACCGTATCATTTTCTTTATGACTTTCCGATTTGTTAGCTTTGATTAGATTTATTAAAGAACTGTTGGTTATCGTTGGTGCATGGATGTCATGTATTTCGTTTTCTGCAGGCCTGTAACAAAATAAATGAAAAATAATTAATGATTTCTATTTTCTCTAGTATTTTTTTTATGAGATATACCATACCATCAGGGGATCCGTCTGCTCGGATACTGCTGCTGTTACAACAGACGGATCCTCTGATGGTAAGCAAGCGGCGCCGCCCATAAACACCCGAAAAACCAGAGGCGTTACAAGTACGGTGTTGGCCTTTGGTGTGGTGTGGTTAAGAATTTGAGGATGGTTGGAAATTAAGGATCTGTGAGTCTCTAGTAACCCCGCTCACACGAGCACATCTGCTCGCTCGTACACAGCACAAGCAAGCGTTATTCTAAGTCGGTTTTTAGTGAGGCCGTGGTATCACTCCGGTTGAGCCGGCCCATTCGTGCCGAAGTATGGCTCTTCCACACTTAATCTGCTTAAAAACTATTAATAATTTTTCAATCAAGGCTGCACGCAATATTTTTTTTTATTTCCTTATAAAACTTACCCATCCGGGTGATTTTTCCATGAAATGTGTCTTTGGACTAATTCGAATCCATTGTTAGTAATGTTGTTGCAAATTGCACGTCTGTTTAAAGAAAAATGATTATAGAATTAATATATCAGTATTTCAGATTTTCCTCTGGACTTTTAAAGAGACAATGACCTCTGAGCTTGTTTCGCCATTTCTTTTCAGAGTAGTTCCTTAGGAAATGCCGATTTCATCTAGATTTTTTTTTTTTTTGGTGACGGTTAAAAATGCTCTTTTATAGAGTGGCCTATTTGCAAAAATAAATAAAAAGAAAGGTAAATAGTTCTACATGGTAGATTGGGTTTCTGAATTGATTTTGTTCTTGTAAGAAGAGTACTAGATTTGGAGTAACAATAGTCGGTGTTTTAACATTTCATTGACATAAAAGCTACATTACACAAACTGCAACTGATTTCGATAATAAAGTCGTTTGATTTCATGGGACTCAATAACATGCGTCAATACTTGATCGTATCGACCAGTATTTTAAACCTTATTTTCTGTATACGAAAGTACAAATTCAAATGTAAATTTCTGATCTTACCTCAATGTATCATTTTTTGCTGGATCGGATCGCAGTATACAATCGAGGAATGCTCCATTACATTGAGTACTGGTATATAAATAAGGCCCAATGCATTCAAGTCCCTCTGTGATTTTAAAAACTGATGCAACGCCTATCAGCACTTCGTGAGTCCCCACCCACGTCACCAGAGGTCCACCGTGGTCATTCTAAAAAGTATCATCATCATCATCATGCACTGAAGATGCCTCTTTTACAAAAGACTGGTATGCCATAATTTGTAGTAATAGCTTAGCAAGCGGGTTGAAGATCCCAATTTAAAAGAATTAGATAGACCAACTGCCTCGTCGGTCTCGGGTTCAATTCCCGGGTCGGGCAAAGTATTAACTGGGCTTTTTTCGGATTTTCGAAAAAAATCTCGGTAGTAGCACGGAGTCTGGAATTGTGTCCAGGATATGGCAATAGGCTCACCCCCTATTACATGGGACTTATAACACAAATGGTGAAAAGTGGATGTACATTGTATAGCCGCATTACGTGCCGTAATGTGCACCTCTGCCTACCCCTTCGGGGATAAAAGGCGTGAAGTTGTGAAGTGAAGTTAGATTTTTTTAATGCATTAGTCGGTAAACGAACCTACGGATCACCTGATGGTAAGCAACCGCTCATGGACACCCGAAATATCAGAGGCGTTACAAGTGCATTTTCAGCCGTTTGGGGGTTAGAAATTTAAGGGTTATTGGAAAATCGGGGATTAGGAAGACTATGAAGGGGGGTAATTGGGCTTCCGGTAACCACACTCACAGAACGAAACACACAGCAAGCGTTGTTGCACGCCGGTTCGCCGTGGTATCACTTCGGTCGAACCAGCCCATTTGTGCAGAAGCATGGCTCTCTCACAGTTAAAAAGTTTATTTATCATATTACGCTATTTGGTCTGTGTTAAATATTATCTCGATATAGGACGTTAATGTGGTTAAAATACAGGTTAAATTTGAATAAAAATATATTATACCTGACAAATCCCGTTTCTCCTAGTATTCATTCTTCTTGAGTTTGAAACATTTAATGAATCCTTTTGTATTGTTGAAGCATTCATAATTTTATTGACCAAGCTTGGTTTTAGATTTGCTTTTACATTACCTGTTTTGTTATTCAGTAGTACGTTCTCTTTTCGTGTATTTTCTAGTAAAAGCAGTTCTTGGTCCGGGGGATTGGCACTTTCACACTAGAACAACGAAAAATTTACTGTAATTTATTGTAAAAAAAATATTTCGAGTAACATAATATATTATTAAATTATAATAAAAGGTGCTCCCACACAGCGGTTATATAACGTTATACAACAATGTGTAACAATAACATTTGTGTTTAAACAAATTATAACAGTGGTTGTAGAGTATGTTACATGCTGTTATAAATGTTACACAATGTTGTATAACGTTATATAACTGCTGTGTGGGAGCACCTAAATACATACGTCAAATGATGCAACGTGCACAGCAGGCGTACATAAGTATCGGGAAACCAACAATTCTGGTAGCGAATAAGAGAAGGGTACTTTTTTTAATGGGCCACTTAAACCGCTGCAACTCCTGTAAGCCAGGATCTAAAGTAGATACAACCATGAAAACACCGAAATACTGAAGTCCAGCGCGTCCCAGGGAAGTGAATGACTGTTTTGGATCCCGTAAGGAAATAAATCAGAAGATATTATTAGATGAGAAGAAAAAGATGGGTACTTACTGAGGCTCCCCCGTACCCACGAAGTCTCGACTCCTTAGCCATACATCCCTGTGCTGTAGGGGGGGCCTTGACAATAGTTTCACCCGCATCGTTTATATTTCCTTTATCCATAGTACAAATCATGTAATTGTCTATAATGGCATCCATTCCTTTATAAACTTCATACTCTTTCTTACAATCCTCTTTATTTTGTATCAATGTTGGTGCATAATTCAACTTTTCTTCGTTGTAGTCTTTTGGGTCCAATTGCTAGAAAGGTATAATAATTATAATTTTATTATGCCGTATTTTAACATAATTTAGTTCCTATAGAAGTTACGTGTGTCGAATGAATTATAGTAGTAGATTTTCTTTAAAGGGAGAAAATCATCCAATGACTTTCCCCGACTTGGATGAGGCGAGAGAGGGTATCCGACTCGTACTGACTAAAAACCACTCCGTTCCTACACCTACCTTTCGAGCCGGAGCCCCGGTAAACCCGCTAGGTAGTCCGCAGCTGTGGAGGTAGTTCGCAGTAATAGGTAACAGGACATTTTAGTCTGCAGTTGTCATCAATTATTTTCTTTCTTTCTCTTATAACCTAACCTTCTATTCTGATATTCCCAGTTCCCTTTCATCTTATATATCTATATGAATACTTCGTTGATTTTTTTTAAATCATTGTTAAGTTCTCTTAGTATACTTTTTACTGTGCTGTTACTGAAACTATTTGTCAGTTAAAAATAGTTACTTAATTAATATTACCTTTCGCCACTTCGCTCGATGACCCCACCCCATTACCATGGCATCAATGCCCGGTTCTTGGAATTTCGTTTCATAGTTAATTATTATTGGCGCAGGGATGTAAGAACACTTATCTAAATACGTTTTATCATTAAAGTCGTAGGGAGATTCTACCTTCACAACTGCTATGTCAATGTATGACCATTTTTCTATTTCTTCGTATTTTAATTCATACGCTATGAATAAAAAAATATTAAGTTTAATAATGTTAAGTTTAATATGTATAACCTTCCAATCAAGACAAGTACCAATGTGTCTTTTACCGAGTTATATAATATAATTTCAAAGATTATTTGGAAACCACTGACGAACGTTGAAGGAAAACATTGTGAGGAAACTTGGGCTTATGAATTATAAGTTTAAAATAGCCAGCCCATATTGACCAAGTGTGGTGATTAATGCTAAAATCTTCTTCGTAAAGGTCTTTGGTCAGCAGTGACCATTTATATGCTTTTGATGTGTATAAGAAAATAAAGTGCTACTTTATTAGCAATATCTTACAAACCTATGAAATATATTTCCTAACAATTGTCTCACCTTTAGGCACACAAGTAAGTATAACTTTCTTTTTTCTGTCTTTAGTACAGTAATCGTCATTAATTTTTGTATCTTTCACGTATTTGTTGTAACCCGCTATAGCGTAGAGATGGTTGACATCGGTGACGCAAGCTGCTGACGTCACTATGTACTCCGGGGATACAAGAGCCCCTCCACACAACCATCCTTCATAATACCTTGGTGATACAGCCGCTTTAGAAAAGTACACCTGAAAAAATCTAGATGATAATAACATTCTTAGTTAATAAATCTCAAAACTCGCTTTAAATTTTTTTTTTTAAACGTTGCCTCACATTAGGATTTTCTCCTGTGTCGTGGGTGCGTTTACAAACATACAAGTTCACATGCACATGACACCCAGACCCGAAACAACAGTTTGTGGATCACACAAAGAGTTGCTCCGTGCAGGAATCGAACCCGCTACCCGTTGCGCGGCAGCCAGTTGCCCAGCCACCGCACCAACCGTGCAGTCATTATAATTATGTTGGTACTGATCATCAGAAGACATGACATAAATATTTTAGAAGCCTAAACTAGATATGTTTACTAATATGTAGTCCAAGTTTCCATTAGCCCTATATTATTTACATTAATATTTAAAATAACGCCATCTATCGATTGGTTCACGAAAGTTTTATTACCAGATGCTACTCTGAAGCTTCTGCTTTAAAACCTGAAGGTTTGTGCCTTTGATTTTAATTTCTATGTACAAAAATAGATGGCATTAAATGTTACGTTAGATTGTTTTACAAATTTGAGAAGTGTTGAACTCATATTTTGTAAGCAGTAAGATAGAGGATAGCACATGTTTGGTACTATTGTAAAGAAAAATAAGAACGGACTATGATACTCATATTATAAAATATACTAGCGACTCGAGCGCGGTTTCACCCGCTCTGCTCAACTCCTATTTATCGTAGCGTGATATATTAAAGGTTATAAACTTCCTCGATAAATGGACTATTGAATAGAAAAATTTTTTTGTAATCAAACCAGTATTTCCAGAGATAAGCGTGTTCAAACAAACTCTTCAGCTTTATATAATAGTGTAAAATGTAAGATTATTAACATGTTAACTTAATCTTACCACGTAAGGTTTATCTTTTGCAACAACCTCTCCATCTTTTATTCTTCTTTGGCAATCAGAACCTTTAAAATAAATATGGCATAAACAAAATTACACATACAGCATACAATATTTGAAAGATTAAAACATAATTCTATAAATATATTATCTACATTTGTACACTTGTTTCTAAGAATAAATTTTTGGCGTTTCGACTAGCCGTTTAGAAGAGAGTTATAAAAACTAAAGTTTTGAAGTTATAAAGACTATCGCTTACCATTAAAGAAAAATGAAACAAATATGTATATGAATTTGAAAGTGAACATCGTGTGCCTTGTCGGTTAAGTTTTATTGAGAATTAAATAAAAAATACATTTTACGCCACTTTGTTCCAAACGAATCGATCAAATTAAACACGACTGAATGACATTTTTATGTGTTCGCCTTACTACGGTCTTTCCTTGAGTCGATTTAAAACTAGATTTTGCTTTGGTTGGACATAATTTCTCCTTGGTGTAGTAAACCACTGATTCCTATGATAATTAAGTACGAGTACAGATGTCACATCGACAACCTATAAGTGGCCACTGCTGACCCAAGTCGTCTTCTCGCACGGAGAAGGTTTTTGAGCATTAGAGTACTTTTCCACCAGGGATGAGCTATGTTACGTTGCTGTGGATGCGTTTGGTTTCCGCCAATCATATTCATGGTACACATAGCTTCTACACTCGGGGAAACGGAGTCAGCTAAGCTATATTTTTATATGGAAAGAAGTGTGCTATAGATGGCTTCCCTGCTATCGATACATAAAATCTTCGTAGCATAGCTACATAGCACATCTCTGGTGGAAAATCACCCTAAATCCCCATGTTTGTTCAATGACTGTTGGCGATTTCAAACTTATAATTAGAAATTATAAGCCCATGTTATAAGAACAGATGTAATTGATGAAATTATTTCAATAATGAATTTAATAGTGGAAGATTTGCAGTTTTTTATTCAAGTTTAATTCATACAAAGACTGAACAAAGAGACCACATAGGTACCGGGATGGTTTGAAGTAAAAATCACATACTCCCAAAAAACCAGGAGCTTTTTGAGGTTACAAAGACTTACAAGGCTTATGGACTTTTTTTTTCATTTTAGTCTGTTTACTACATGTCACTGCGTTCCAATAAGAACATGTTTCATTTTGGTAAACCAACGGAGTTGAGAAAAATAGATGAAGTTATCTTAGCATTCAGCGTGACGGAACCCTGGTTCCTCAGAACGCCAGGGTCACACGATTAATCCCACGACAATGGAGACATTTTACATTACACTTTATATCATAGACCAGTAAACTAAACAAAATACGTACTACAATATAAATTTTATGTAAAATAAACCTTTGAATGATATTTTATCAGAAAAAAGCACTTTTACACTTGCACATAAGGTTTGACGAGGTCAGCCACGCTTCTCGACATGATATTTTAATATTATTTTTTTCAGAGTTGATGAAAATGACTCCTATGCGGAGATTAAACAATTTGTTTGTGATGGTGTGAAAACTCCGTACAAACCTTTGGAACCACCGTTGTTACCTTTATTTGATACTAGCTACTTCCGTGCGGTTTCACCCGCTCTGCTCGGTTCCTATTGGTCATAGCGTGATGTTTAATAGCCTTATAGCCTTCCTCGATAAATGCACTATCCAACACAAAAAGAATTTTTCAAATCGGACCAGAAGTTCCGGAGATTAGCGCGTTCAAACAAACAAACAAACAAACAAACAAACAATCAAACAATCAAACAATCAAACAATCAAACAATCAAACAATCAAACAAACAAACAAACTCTTCAGCTTTATAATATTAGTATAGATAGATGTTAAAAATAGTTCGGTTACCCAACTCGTTGTTTGATAGCACCATCATTATTAAGAAGACTACCTCTCTAGGATCGAGGCTTCAAACAAATACTTTCGCTTATTATTATGAGAATGGCCGTAATGGCCTTTGTTGTTACAAATAGGAGTATTTACCGTAAGTTCTTTTGCTACAAATACAAATAGCAGTATTTTAAAAATGTAATACTTGATAGGATTCTTTAAGTTATTCTTAATCATGTAAAAGAAAAAGTGTAATGAAAACAGTATAAATACGTTTATTTATTTACATTATATTATTAAGTTTTTGACATTGAAATATTATTTTTTTAATATAGACGCAAAAATTTGATTAAGATTACAAGTAATCACTTTCCTAACTAATCCTGCTATCCTATCCTACTTTACGTTTTAATTTGTGAGAATGTAAGAATTATGTATGTTTGTTACTCATTGACGCTAAACTACTGAACAGTACCCTTAGTACAAGTTTGACGAACGAGAAACGAGAGCGCATTCGGCACTCTCGTTTCGTTTATGATTTATTAATAGGCAGTTGTGGTCTGAGGGCAATCATTTGATTATCTGAAAACTTATTTATTTTCGCAAACTCCCTGTATATCTTCTTCTGTTCCTCAGCCTTTTCTTGATCATCGATTTCAATTTCATTTTGTGCGGGCCTGTGAGCATTTTAAAGTATAGTATAGACACATTATAACGGTTCTTTGTCTATAATAAACCTATAATATATCATTAAATAATATCTCCATAATAATATCATTCATATATTGGGGCCATCAAACGTGAAGCTAATTTCCAGTACATATGGAAGTTAAAAAACCCGTCACATCTGATTTAGTATTATAAAACAAAAATTTTGTTCATTAGTCTATGTGTATAGTAAAACATACTCCTATTACATTTAAAAATAAACTTTTTTGAGGGCGGACAATTATCCAATGACTTTTCCCGCCTAGGTGAAACGAGAGGGAATCTTCTCACTGACTAAAACCACCCGTTCCTACTCCTGCTTTTTGAGCCGGAGCCCCGGCAAACCGTTAAGTCTTCCGCGGCTCCGGATCGGACATTAACCCTACTGGGCCCCATCTGTAGTGGTCTGATGGCTCTTTAAAGCTTTAATGGAAAGCGACGGGCCATACAGGTCTAGTTTTGTTCAAACGGCGAGTAACTTACCCTGCTGGATGATTTTTCCACGATACGAATTTCTCGACAGTTTCGTAACCTCTCATTATCGGTGGACTGTCGCATATGGATCTTCTCCTGTAAATTAATTCAAATTCAGTATTAATACTATAGTCTTAAGTCTTATTTCTATCGAATTTTGTACGGGAAAGTATACCATGTAACCTATTGAAGAACTCGTCATATCTCCGTAAATGTTTCGTGTTACCACTAAATATAAAGATACTTTAATGCTGGTACTTACATTATACCTATCAACAGCAACCCTACTTTAATGTTTAAACATAAAATATACGAAGAAGAGTCATGCTTTGGCATGAATGAACCGGCTCGACCGGAGTGATATGGCTTCACAGAAAACCGACGTAAAACAACGCTTTCATAGTGTTTTGCCGGGTGATTGAGGTTACCTGAAGCTCAGTACCCTTAGTACGAATTTGCTTTACGTTTAATGTAATCGAAACGAACGTGCGTTCGGTTTGGCTGGCTCAAATAAACTAACCAATCAGAGCGCTGAATGCGTATGCGTACTTTAAACGTAAAAGGAAACTCATACTAAAGGTACTGTTCCTACCTTGCCTTAGACGATAGTATACAATGCAGAAACATTCCATTGCATCGAGTGCTGGTGTACAAGTAAGGTCCAGTGCATGTAGACTCAGTCGTCACTTTAAACACAGATGCAACACCGATTAGTACTTCATTGGCCCCCGCCCAAGTTACTAGAGGTCCTCCGTGATCATTCTACAAAAGCAAAAATAGAATTATTATTAGAAAGAAGAAAGAAAGAAAGAAAATTTTATTTGCACCAATAAAAAACATAAATAATTAATATAAAAAAGTATAAACGGCGCTAAACAGCCAGCATTCAGCTAAAATGCCGTGACCCGAGCGCGATAGCTCGATATTATCACACTTCACACTAATATTATTAATGTGAAAGTTTGTTTGTTTAGATGTTTATCCGTTAATCATGCTAAAACTACTGAACGGATTTTGATGAAATTTGGTATAAAGACAGGGTGTAAGCTGACTTGGATACTTTTAATCCCATGGGAATGCGGGTGAATCCGCTGGCAGACGCTAGTGATAAATGCCATAACCAAACCGATGACACAATTTGCGTCCAGGGCATAACCATTGTGGCAATTATAATAAATGTTCGTCGTTTCTTACATGAGACTCGTACACAACAAGCCAAAAGTGCTCTGAACACGTTAAAGTGGCCTTTGCAAAATAAAAGGTATTACAAATAGTTCATTATTTTACATACCTGACAAATCCCAGTTTTTCGCGTACTAAATCTTCTGCTTGATAAAGTCTCATTTTTGACAATCGTCGTCTGGTTAGAAGTTTGGTTGGCAGACCTTAAAACTTCTCTACGTGTTTCATCTTCTAAGAACACGTTGGCCGCGGCAGTATCCTTATCGCACTTTTGAAAGAAGAGATTGTCAAGATATAGTTTTAAGTCTAAAATTACAACATATTGTGTATTTTAAGAATATATACTTACAAGTGTAAGCTTGTCTACTGAATCTTTACATCCATTTAGTTTTGTGTCACTACTTCCTTCGTTCAGGTCTAAGTTACCATGTTCATCTATTTCTCCCTTCCCTTCAGTACATATCATAAATTCATCGATAACGTTGCTCATATTAGGGAACTTACTATACGCCTTTTTGCACAAAGTCTTATCTATAATCTTAACAGCTGCATATCGTAATGACTCTTGATTGTAATTTTTCGTATCTCCTGGCTGTAAACAAAATAGATTTATATAATGAACCATAATTTTTGTATCTAATTGAACTCCTGGGCAAAGGTTTTCGGGTTAGAATGGTGTATATGGTACAATAAAGTTTATTGCTTTTCGGAATGTTGAATAGTAACCGCTGAACGTCAATAGACGTATACATACAACTTGTGATGTTTTTTTAATTGATTTTCAATCCGGTCGTCATCATCATCATCAGCCAATAAAGGCTACAGCTGATCAAAAACCTATTCTAAGGGGAGAATTGCAACCAATTTAATTTGAGTGCTGATGCCCATTCGATGGTTGCAGTTTTTGGACACCTCGTTTCATAAAATTCAAAGCAGCATAATATATTACAGACACACAGCCACAAAGGCGCCTTTATTTTTTGGGTGCGTGCACCACTCTATATGTAATCGGGCATATACGTCTCGAGACGCTCCTCCTTAAGCCTTTAACTGCCATCAGAAAACTGTTAAAGGCACATCCTCCACTAACGTAGGTCACCGGTGACCTACATGGCAGTTAACGTGTTAACTGTAGTTTGCCTTTAGTGATCTTATATCTATAGCCCATAAGTTTAAGAAAACATGTAATGTCTATACAAACAGTCTTACTTTTCGCCAGATATCTAGATGTCCCCATCCATATACTAAGCCATCGACACCTGGATCTTGAAATCGTTTCTCATAGTTAACTCCTATAACTTTAGGTTTGTATGAACAAAGACTTTCATATTGGCTGTCGTTAAAATCAAACGGTGATTCCACTTTTACTACAGCAATGTCTATGTATGACCACTTTTCTAATTGATAGTAGTTTAATTCGTATTCTGAAAATAAATACAATACCCGTTGTATATTTTTTAATCTTTCATTGTGCAAAGGATTTTGATTTTGTTTTTATGGTTGGATTAAAATTATGTATGCTCAACATCATCAAATAAACGACAAATAAAGTATCATGGGCCAAGTTGCATTAAAGAGATGGTTACACCAATTTCTTGTAAATTGAAAGCTACTATGCCTTAATCTCTTGTCTGTCAGTATATCAGACACAATAGGAAACACATTGTGTCTTGTGTAGATCTGCTTTCTGAGATGGCGGGCAAGAAGTATTTCTTTAGCAATCCTTACTATTAAGCCATTCTAAATTAATGTGTATATTATAGTAAAATTTTTACTTACTCATAGGAACACAAGTATAAATCACTTTCTTCTTCATTGTTTTAGTACACTGATCAGTGTCAATATCCTTGTCTGTGACATACTTCTTGTACCCAGCGACCGCATAGAGGTATTCCACATCGTCCACGCAAGCAGCTGATGTTATTATGAAAAGCGTTGATACTATAGCTCCTCCACAAACCCAACTGTCATACGCTTTTGATGACATTGGAGCTTTTACTAAGTAAGCCTAGAAATACACAAATGGTTGTAGCAATGAAATTAAACAATACTATGGAAACTATAGACGTCATCAATATCATAAGTCCCTTGATTCTATCCATTGCTAAACATGGGTCTCCAACGAGACCGACACGGGTTACCGTGTTTGACCCATGTTTTGAGACCCTCATGAGAGAAAGAGGGGAGAGAGAGAGAGAGAGACTGAGAGGAGAAGGAGGAGAAGCCCATGTTTATGTATCAAGTTAAACAGTAACCAGTATAAGCTGACCGTTGATTGTGTGGAATAGTCATACAGTAACAGACCATAAAAAATTGGTTTTTAACGCTTGATGCATAGCTGTGTGTGCATAACACTGCACACACCTAGCAAAAGTAATAATAATTGGTCACTATTTTTCTATTATTTTTTATCCTTACCACGTATCTTTTAGTTCCTGTCACCTCTGCACCATCTTTGATTCTTCTATCACAATAAGAGACTGAAATGAAATAATATCTACATCTATAAAAATAATTTCTATTCCACTGTATTATTATTTATATTGAACATCCATTATCGACTTACCAAAAACAATGTTTAAAATTATAGCAATAATCAACTGTAAAGCCACCATAACTGTAAACAATATTAAAAAACAAAATGAAATTAAGTCTAAGCTATAACTCTGCGTCCGTTTCACTATTTTCCTCATTTTTCTGATTAAATGATTAAACTTTGAACACAGAATTCATAAATCTGTGGTGACGTTGTTGTCGACTAATGCAAACGATAAGAATTTTAATGTTTGTAACTCCATTCTTTAATAGATTTATGCAATAAAGTTTTTAGTCTGCATATATAACACTCACGATATTACTTATTTTCTTTTTTTAAGAGGCAAAAATCATCCCTTTACTTTTCCCATCTTAAGCGAGGCAAGTAATATCAGACTCTTGCTGATAAAAAAACCCCCCATTCTTACTACTGCTTTTCAAGCCCGAACCGCGGTAACCCGCTAGGTAGGCAGTCCACAGCTCCGGATTACTTATTGTCAACTGTTGGACATTCTAAGTTACACTAATGACAAATACCTATTAATAACAATTTTATTAAGGCAGTTTGCAATAATAAAACTGGTGTCATATAAGAAAAAAGTGAATATTTTGTTTGAAACTATTTATTTTTCTCATGGTGGATACTTCCAATGTGATCTGCTCGTCTCGAGGAGACGATAGTGACTCTCAGGTTAATAAAAAAGAGCGTGACATTTTTTTAATAGGTTACTTTATTTCAAAATCTTTAGTAACAAAAAGAAATTCAGCTAACTACTACTATACTATTCTTACGGTTAGTTTAACTATGCGTCATAGCTCTATCCGTATTCAAGGTCAATTGACTGATATTTTTCATCAAGGAGATCAAATATATGATACATCAAATAATAGTACAAAAACATACATTTAATTAAAAAAAAACTTAAAAGACTGCCTTAAAAATAATCGTCAAACATGAAGAGGAACTTGTGGACGCATTCTGAAAAATTCTTGATTATTGCTATTCATGGTTTTTTCTGTGACCAAAGCGGGAGCAGGAGGTGGTTTATATATTTCTGGAGGACGTCTATTGGTCAAAACAGGAACATTCATCTGTACTGGACTGATTATTGGCGGAGACGTAACACTCGGATCATATCTACCAATTGGCACAGGCCTTTGGGCTAAATAGTTCTGTGCTCCCCAATTTACTGGTGCATTGTTATTTGGTATCGGATTGTTAGCTGGTATAAAATGATTTGTTCCATATTGTACATTTTGAGAATATTGTTCGTTGGCTACATACACGTTTGGTGCATACTGGTAATTGTTACCAAAACTCTTGATAATTGAATACCTTTCGTTATTCTCAAACTGATTATTTAGTATTGGTTTATTCACATTCAAGTAATCTTGCGATATGTTTCTCACGTATGCTTCAGAATTGATATCTACTTTAGGTGTCTCTTCATGTTTCGTGCTCTCTTTTGCTGGCTTAGATGTTGATTCATCTCCATTTCTTCCAATTTTCTCATTTTCAGCGGCTCTGGGAACATTGAGAGTATACTTAAAATTTTTGACAGTAATATATTTGCGAGTATTGATAAGTAACTACCAAATATTGTTCTCGACAAGCGACTTTCGCTCCTATTCTTATGATTTTAAGTACTAATATTAGTTAAAGAAAAGAAAAAATTAGATGGCTCACCCAGCTGGATGATATAACCAGGAAATATGTCTTTCAACTGTAGGATGACCTTCGTCTTCTGGTCTCTTTCTGCACACAGCTCGCCTTAAACAAAACTATAAATAAATTCTGTGAAACTAAAGAAAATCTTATCTCAATCTCATATTTTTATTACCTTGTACCTTTATCTTTCTTTTGTGGAGTTACCAATTTATCCGTTGTTAAAATACAATCGAGGAATGCTCCGTTACATTGCGTACTTGTATACAAGAAAGGGCCCACACATTCGGAATCCTCTGACACTTTAAATACTGAGGCTATGCCGATGAGAATTTCGTGGGTCCCCACCCAACTGACTAATGGTCCGCCATGGTCATTCTGGGGGCAAATATAAGAACATCAACTGAAAGAAACATTGAATTGTTGCCTTTCCAATTTAAGTATTAGCTAAGGAACTATGAACGCTCCAAGTGAAGTGTAGAAGATCCGGAGCTGCGGACTACCTAGCGGGTTTACCGGGGCTCCGGCTCAAAAAGTAGGAGTAGGAACGGGGTGGTTTTAGTCAGTAAGAGTCTGACACTCTCTCTCGCCTCGCCCAAGACGGGACAAGTCATTGGATAATTTCCCCACTCAAAAAAAAAGTGAACTGCAGATAAAGATTGCAAGGAGCTTCGCAATATAACTACCAAAAAATCTATATGACCGTACATACATTAAAAAGAAAAAGTATGCCGTCTTACATGGTTACATTGTGAGTGTCTTTAAACCAAAAATAAATAATGTTTGACAACAAATAGCATTGTATAGAACACACCTGACAAATCCCATGCCTTCGACCATTAACACCATAAACGAGAGGTCTTTTACGTATAACAGTTTCATTAATAAATGGATGTTCATTAGAATTATTCACTTGATTAGAAATATTTCCATTTTCCATTTTTGTCTCTGTTTCGTTCAGCGAAAGATTTGTCACTCCGATGTGCCGTCGATTTTCATAATTTATACATCGCTAAAAGAAAAATAAGTGATAAGAATAATTGTATTGTTTGTATCACTCAGATAATAATTACTTATTTTAAGGTTTGTATTGCCTTTTGCTTGTATTATAACTTTCGTGACACATACTAAATGAGTTATTATTTTATCGGCTTACTCACTTAACTGTATGTAGTTTCAGTAGCAGCGTGACAATCGCCGCGTCGTATGTCGCGAAATGCTGCTCATGAATATGAGCCTCTAGCATGGCTTGAAACTAATCGAGTTCCTCATCAAACAGTTACGTGACGAAGCCGATAACATAATAATTGGTCATTCGATATTTTTATCCTCTGTGAAACGTTTTTTATATTTTAACAATTTTTGTGCTTATCAATATTGTACGGGCTTCATTTTAATTCACCTAAGTAATTTATAACATCAATGTGCACCTCTATATTTATGTCTTTCGGCCCACATCCATCATGTTCGGCTTTAGCTGGTTCTAATGGATCGCCTCGGTCGTCAATGTTGCCCTGTCCGTATGTACATATCATGTACTTGTCTATCACTTCAGTCATATTTTCATAATCTATATAATGCTTTTTGCATTCTTCTTTATCTATTATCATTACAGGTGCATAATTTAATTTCTCTTGATTGTGGTTTCTGGCATCATTTCTCTGAAAGTTTGAATTAGGATAAAAAATTGACTGTGACAGGTTTTTTTTACGTTGATAAGTCTGCGTTTGGCCACCAACCCGCTTACTGCCAAGACGGCGAAGCGAAGATGTGGCTGAAGATGGAGCACACAGACTTAGAAAGTACCTATTTACTCTGACCTTGAAAATACCCGGCTTGTATTTCTCAGGAAAAATTGTTTGAAAATCTAATTAGCATGAGTTTCATGGACATCATTTTATTTTATTGACAAAATCTTAATCATCTACTTCAAACACTATACAATGTGATAGGGGTGAGACTTCTAACCCGTTAAGGCTGAGTACTACATCTAATTTTATCGACAAAAAAAATAATATGGGGGGTTGAACCCCTAATTGAAAATATTGAAAAATAGTGATTTTTTCGGTAAAAATAATTCACAAATGATTTTTTTCTCACCAAAACATTATCAAACATATGAAAAAAGTAATGAATTAGTTAGCCAAGGTTATTAGCTACCGTTTGTCTTTTTTTTTTTGTTTCTACGACGCATACAACCTTTGATATCAAAAAAAGTAAAGAAAATATTAAAATAGCCATAACTTTTAGGGGATGGGATTCGACCCCTTCGACCCCGACTTTTGTCGATAAAATTAGATGTAGTACTCAGCCTTAACGGGTTAGAAGTCTCAACCCTATCACATTGTATAATACTTGACAATTATAAAATAATAATTGCAGAAAAATTGGTAAAGAAATATACTACTTTAGACATCTGTAACTTTACCTTTCTCCATTTGAATAAATGTCCCCATCCAAATACGATAGCATCAGTTCCAGCCTCTTGGTACTTAGCTTCATAGCTAACCGGTATCACTGCTGGTATATATGAGCACGTTGTCTTGTAAGATTCGTCAGTAAAATCGTAAGGAGACTCAACCTTAACGACACCTATATCTATGAGTGCCCATTTGTCCAGTCTTTCGTACCTTATTTCATAACCTAAAAGCATGTGATCATTATTAAGTATTAAGTTATAGAATAAGGCATTTTTTAAAGGGGGAAATCATCCAATGACTTTTTCCGTCTTGGGCGAGGCAATATCAGATTGTTACTGATTAAAAACCCACCCCACTCCTACACTTACTTTTCGATCCGCAGCCCCAATAACCCGCTAGGCAGTCCATAGAACAAGGCATAAAGACCACTTAAGTGTGAATTAAGTTTAAGACCACTACGAGATCTTTCATTACCATAACATTTTATCCATTGCCCAACTACACACGATACACAAGGACATTCCCAAAATGAGGGAATATTTATAAAAATTAAAAGTATTACGTACCCTCTGGATAACAAGTATAAATTACTTTCTTTTTCATTTTACTAGTACATTGGTCGGTTTCTAATTCAGCATCAGTGACGTATTTATTGTAGCCAGCTATCACGTAGAGGTAATCAACATCTTTAATGCACGCTGCAGAAGTGACTACATATTCACTCGTCACTAAAGCACCTCCACATAACCAAAAATCGTAGTGAGCTGAAGCTATTGGTGCTTTCACTAAATATACCTGAAAATGATACTGATGTTTATACTCAAAACCATTATATTCATTGATCGGTGATGTCGTTTCTGAAAGTAGACTTAGACGTTTTCTTTTTCAATAGGACACTAAAACTGAGTGAGAACAGGAGCAAGATCAACTATAATTTGTACTTTACTCTTTTTCCGACAATCGGTTCAAGAGCGCTGGCTGGTGATGAATTGTGTTAAAACTATTTTACGTACCACATAAGGTTTGTCCTTTGTCACTTCTTTACCTTCTTGTATTCTTCTTTGGCAAAACGTTTCTGAAATACAAAATACTACATTATCTACTATCATTATTTCTCCTGTATTCACACAATAAACTAGATTATTCTCTACAAAGTCCACCGGGCCTTGCAACCGATTTCTTTTTCCAGAATTAACTACAACATTAAGTCCATTTAGAAGAATGTGTGTGTGGTGAGACCACTTTGTACAATATACTAGGTACAATTCTAAGCTGCGTGCTATTGTAAGCAATTGCTTAAACTGAATAGTGCAACCAACGGCAGGGACTATAAAAAAGCGACATACCGAGAAAAAGTACGAACAGAAACACAAGATTTGACTTTATCGTTAACATTTTAAGTAGGTACTGTCCTTGAATTACTGATATGAGAGAATTTCAATTTATTGGTTAGTTGTTTTACTGCTTGTTTTATTAATTGTGGATTTACTTCAAGCTTGTCGTGCTTTTGGTATCGGTTTTGATCAAAACAAAACTTGCCATGACATGCATGATATTTTTTTAAGTTATGTAAAATTTGCCGTACCATTTGTGTGAGCTTGCGTTAGCATCTTCGATATATCTCAAAACTCAATAAAATACTAATTTATGAAGAGTAGTAGTATTATCTTTCTCTATGTATATTTAAATTATTTTGCAGACAGTTTGAGCCAAGTTTTACTAAGATTTCTACATTATAGATAACTTTTTTAAACATAGGGTTCTTTCTAGGAAGATACACTTAGTTTATGACATAGCTCTCACACTTCTGTCATTCAGTATGGTTTTCATTGAAAAAAAATAGCAAGTTACAAAAAAGTAATAATTTAATGTAATAAAAAAATAATACAATCTAATTTTATTTGCTACGAATTGGTTTTTGCGGTCGCATTTTGAAGTTCACGAAAATATTTGAACTTTTTGGACTGGTCGGTTGGTTTTGTTTTTTCTCTCCATTTTGTGTAGCTACTTTGTGTTCTAGGTTTGGTGAGGAGTTTGGCTTAGATCCCTCCCTTGAAGGACCAGTACGTGACGGAGGTTCAAGAGTAGGACTTCTCATGTTAGGTACCCAATGACTGGAAGGATCCTGGTTTATTGACGTCTTGAAATTTAATGGAGACCCCATGTTCGCTGAAGGTCCTACATTCGTTGGAGAACCAAAGCTGTTCTGAAGTTCCAAGTAAGACGAGGGTGCCGGTAAAGGGTTAAAATTTGACATTGGTCCTAAATTTGAAGCAGGTTGTAAGTTTAGTGAGACTCCTGGATTTTGTGGATACCCCAAGTTCTGTGGAGATTCCAAATTTGGATAAGGCATTAGGTTTTGTGGTGGTCCCAAGTTTTGGTTTTGTTGAAACTCCTGGTTTAATGGACGATCCTGATATTGTTGAAACCCTTGGTTAGGTGATTGTCCCAGATTTAATGGCGGTCTCATGTTTTGTTGGAACATCGAATTTTGTTGAAACTCCTGGTTTGGTGGACGCCCTAGGTTTTGTGGTGGCCCCAGATTTTGTGGAGGACCCAGGTTATGTGGCGGACCCAGGTTTTGTAATGTTCCTAAGTTTTGTGGAGGACCCAGGTTTTGTGTAAGTCCCTGGTTGTAAGGAGGTCCCTGGTATTGTAGAGGCCCTAAGTTGTGTGAAGGATTCAGATGTTGTGGAGACCCTAGGTTTTGTAGAGGTCTAAGGTTTTGTGGAGGCCCCAGGTTTTGTTGGGACCCTAGATTTTGTAACGGTCTCTGGTTTTGTGGATACCCCAAATTTTGTGATGGCCCACTATTTGGTGGAGGCCCTAAATTTAGTGGAGACCCGAAGTTCGGTGAATATCCTAGATTTTTTGAGGGGTCCAAGCTTTGTGGCTGCCACGGATTTTGTCTTATTTTATGTGGTGCTACTATCTGCGGTGAAAATGCAAATCCCATGTTTGGCTGTGAAAGTCCTACTACTTGTGGTGCGGGCCCTATGTCAGGTCTCATTTGCTGTAGAGGACCCAAAGGATTATTCATTGTTTGTGAGGGACCCGTAGTAGAAACAACCTCTTCTGATGAGGGATTTAAAGGTTCTTCATTTTCCTTTTCATCTGAAGACGCCGTTTTCATTTCTGAAGGCTTTTTCTTTAGTTTCATTAGCGCTAAAAAGTTAGCTTGAGCTCTATATTTTCCACTAAGATCTTTTGGAAAGCTGACTTGTTGCGTGTTTCTGTCACGTAAAGGATTATTCTCATTTGAATCTTTGTCCGATTCAACACGTGTTGCAAACTTATCTTCCTTTCTTTCTGGCTTAGAACGTAGCGCCTTTTCATTGTCTGCTGGTCTGTAAAAGTGGAAATATTAGGTTAGAGTGTACTAACTTATAAACTAGGAAGCACTTGTTATACAATTTAGAATAAGATCGAATTTAGACATTTATACATTATCTGTTTATCAATAAATATGGTATCGATATATATACCATATCTAAAATACGGTAAAGCGTGAAACAAGACAAAGCATGCTACTTACCCAGAGGGATGATCTTTCCATGAAACGAATCTCTCAATTGTATCATATCCCCTCACGCTTGGAGGACTGTCGCAAAATGCTCTCCTGTTAGATAAAAACATTAGTGATTAATTTATGGAATTAAGTTTTCATTAAGAAACTTAATGACATTTTAAATTATTTGCTTAGATACCTCTTTATTCTAATGATCTACATTTTTTCCAATCACCAATAATAACATGTAAATATAAATTGCTATGGGTTTGATTACGTTCTCTTTAAACTTTTACTCTTATATTTACATCCCAGCTTCCCGTTACAAATATTTCTTCAGTGACTAGTTAAAAATATCAACATACGTACCTATCATTAGTGTTATTATTTTTAGGAATTGGAACCTTTGGAGGCTCTTCATTTAAGGTACAATGTATAAAAGCACTATTACACACTGTACTTGTGTACAAATACGGTCCAATACATCTGTTTTCTTCATCAATTTTGAATACTGAGGCAATACCAATCACGACCTCTCGTTTGCCGATCCAGCCTATGAGTGGACCACCGTGGTCATTCTGAAAACAAAACATCAGAACAGATATATGAAAAAACACTAGCTGCTCAATTGTGTATTTTGTTCTTATGATAATAAAGTTGGAAATCGATTAAGAACGATAGATATGAGTAGATTCTCTTACTAGCGTCAATTCATAAGTTTGTCAACGAAATCTGTGAGATTGTTGATCAAATCTCTGTTCTATGTATTGTTAATAAAATAATATAAGGTGTAAACTGAACGCTCCCGAAAAACGCAACATAAATCTTAGGTTTTTATCATTTGTATTATCGTTATTGTTTTCGTGTTATTTATGCAACATCAAGCTTTAAGCAATTGATTAAAACTTTTGTTACATAAAATAAATATTGAATTCTTGATTTTTTTAAGTAAGTCTCGCTTTTTACCATCACATTTTTGTAGCGTTCGGGAGTGTTCGGTTCACAATCTGTATAATAATTGATCGCTTACCTGACATATTCCATTTCTCCGACTAATTCTGTATTCCATGTTTTCGTTTATAAATGTTTCATTAAAATTGAAATTCTGTGTGTTTTCACCAGTAAGACTTTCAGTTGAGTTCTTTGAATCTTCATTGTCAATCGTATCATTTGCATTCATCCGTTTGCGAGTTTCATCTCTAGGATAGTTGACATAGTCTACGAGAATTGGTTCCTGATATGGTTCCATTGGACACTGTAAAGAAATTACATTATTAAAATAACAAACAAATATTATATAATCATTTACCTCAAGGACAGATTGTCATATAGATTTTACGATAACTATAACTGAATAAAACAAAGTCTTGTGTACCATGGCATGGTATGACTTAAATATCATCAAACGTTAAAAATATAAGAAGTGTGTAAGAACCGTGGCAATTGGCGTTCCATTGTCTCTGCCTACCCCCATGGGAGACAGGCGTGAGGTTATGTATGTATGTATGTATGTTAAAAATATAATACTTACCATATCACCTGTTTCACCCATCAATTTCTCTTGTTGTGTAACGCAGCCATCAACCAATGTATGATTACTTGATATTATTTCTCCCTTATCGTTCATGTGACCAGCGTCCAATGAACATAGCATATACGTGTCAATTGTTTTGAGCATTTCTGGATAGTCCTTATAGTGATCTTTGCAAAGCTGTTTATCCATTAGCAGTGTTGCTGAATAATGGAGTATTTCTTGGTTATAGTTGACTTTGTCACCATGCTGAAAATGTATTATTGGATATTATAGTTTCGTTTCAGAAAATTTAAAAAAATACTTTATATAGGAAAATATATTTAGTTTCTACTCATGATACTCATACCATAATGTGCACCTCTATATACCTCTTCAGGGATACAAGACTCATGCCTTTTTTCGCGGTACGACGATTTCTACTCATCTATAATCTCTTTTCATCATGAATTTTAACTGGCACAATGACAAAGTGGTGATGAAAGCAATGTTAAGGTGGAAAATCATCCTATGACGTTTCCCGCTTTTGGCGAAACAAGAGTGAGTGTCAGATTCTTTTACTGATTAAACACTACAGACTTCGCAGCATGATGATGAAACCCCTACACAACCACTTAAAACTTAAATATAGATATAAATAAAATAAGTACTTGTTACCTCTCGCCACATTTCTGTGTGCCCCCACCCAAGCACCATAGCTTCTGTGCCAGGCACTTGATGTTTAGGGTCGAAGTTGATGCGTATTATAGAGGGTATATACGAGCACATTATCTGAAATCTGGCGTCGAACAAATTGTACGGTGATTCCACTTTTACCAATGCAATGTCTATGTACGACCACTTTTCAATTTCATCGTAGGAAAATTCGTAGGCTGAAATATTTTTGTCACATTAATCAATCAAGGAGGACCAAGGGGAGGCCTTTGTTCAGCAGTGGACGTCTCTCGGCTGATGATGATGATGATGATGATGATTAATCAATCTGAATGATGAACTTCCAAATTAACTTCCAATTTAAGGCTTAATATCTTATTTCTGTGTATTGACCATAGAAGCAGATGAACATAAATTGAACGAGTTCAGAACAGTCAAGATTTTCATGATATGTGTAGGGTTTGTCGAATTTGAAAATAGTTAAATGCTATAACTATTTTCGCCAGCAAAGTTACGAGTCCCATATTTAAAGACAGGTATATGAAGTTCTAAAATTATCTGCCACGGCTTTTATGGGACAATACTACGTCTCATTATAGCCGCGGCAGATAATTTTAGAACACTTATATATTCATTGCCATACAAAGAGCTATGATGGATCAAAATGCTTATTTCTCATGATACAACTGTTTAGATACTTTCTTCCTTTGACTTACCTACCGGCACGCAAGTGTAAATAACTTTCTTCTTCATAGTCTTAGTACAATCATCGTATTCAATAAACTTGTCCTTAATATATTTTCTGTATCCTGCGATCGCATACAAGTAGTCTACGTCTTCTACGCAAGCAGCTGATGTTAAAATGAATTCTTTGGACACCAGCGCTCCACCACAGAGCCATGAGTCATAGATTTTCTGTGAAAATGGTGCTTTTACTAAGTATACCTGGAATTTATAAAGGATTTTAAATATTTTATTACTAGGAGTCTAAGGGTGATTTTCCAATAGATATGTGCTATGCTACGTTGCTGTGGATGCGTTTGGCTTCCGTCAGTCATATTCATTGGTACACATTGATTAGCACTGGTAATAGAATCTAAGATATGGATTTCTAATATGGAAAGTGTTACGGATGCGACCTATGAATGTGTGCTATGGATGGCTTCCCTACTATCGATACATCACATACTCGAGCTACGCATCTTCTCCGCACAGCTACTTTGCGGCGGCGCATCATCATAGCACATCTTACTCGCACAGCTACATAGCTTAGTATCGGTGGAAACGATCACATAGTTTCACAGTTTATTACATCGTCGTAGAATAGCTACATAGCACATCTCTGGTAGAAAAGCACCCTAACAGGCATTTAGCTACCCGTTGGATCAACTATAGTCAGATAGTCTAAGAATATATTCTTACCACATACGTTTTATCTTCCGAAACTTCATTGCCGTTGATTACTCTTCTCTGACAATGCGATACTGTAATTATTAAAACTAGTATTAGTAGAAAACTCATGTCAGCTTCAGCATTTTACAACAACGCATCGTTCTGGACTGATCACCTTTTCTACAACCATGTTTTAGCCCCATTTTTACAGAAACTGAGACAGACACTGGGTATAATTCTCTTATTCATCATTTAATTTAAGATGCCGTACGATTCTCCAAGTTATCATTTATTTTGAGACGAATAATATTGAAAATTTTCTTAAAACTACTAAGAAAGTGCCACCATTTAACAAAAGGATTGGTATCCTAAAAAATGAAGAATATTCGAAGAGATCAGTATTAACTGTACCAGGTGTGATTATCAGTTACTTACCATGAAATAATATGAATAACAATAAAAAATTGAGAAACATTTTAATACCTAGCCTTGATCATACTTCATTGTAACTACGAATTTTAATTTATCGGTTCGTTAGAACAGAATGGAATCACAAATTAATGTGAATTTTATTGTACCTGCTTTTTTCAAAGTATTTTATTTAAATTTAAGTCTGATTTTTTTAAGTTAGTTCTTAGACATAAAAGAATATGGATATCACACATCACACTATAAATCTTATGGGAAAGCAACTGTTTGATATTCTTTATTGTCTGTATTTATCATACGTTAAGTACGAAAGCAGTTAAGTACGAAATTGTCCAACATAGCTCTGAATTCTCCCGGAGCTGCGGACTGTCTACCGGGGCTCCGACTCGAAAAGCAGGTGTAGGAACTGGGTAGTTTTTAGGCAATACGACTGACACTTCAGTGACACTTCTTCAGGATTCATTGAATGATTTCCCCACACAAAAAAAAACGTAGTTGCCGAAAAAAGTTTGAATCAAAGTAAAATAATGATGCATTGGCTTTTCGATTTCTAGAATTTTAAATTGGAATTTAGGCACTTTATCTTCATTTTTACAATTAGGAACACCATCATTGAACACTTTAAACAACTTTTTTAGAATAAAAGTGATTTTATAGTGAGTCAGTCAGTCAACTGATATGAAATTATTCATCATCACAATCGCGCTAAAACTACTGAACGGATTTTGATAAGATTTGGTATATAGACAGGGTATGAGCTGATTCGGGTAAAAGGAAACTTTTTATCTCTGGCGTAAATATACCAATTTTAAAATAAAAGACAAAGACTAAATAAGAGTACTAAAAATGTATTAAACAAAAATAACAATTAGTACTGAAATACAACGTTAGCCGTATCCATAAAGAAGATTTTGCGGTGGCATCGTGGCTTGGTTGACTATAGCGTAATTTGCGTCACCGTATTCATCTCCAATTCTTGCCACCATTCTGTTTCCCTGGTACCTTTCTTGTGGTATTCTATAATCGCTAGGAAACCCTTCAACCTCAGGACGATATCTATCTTTGATGTAATATTGTATATTATCATTATTATTTGTATTTTGCATTACTTGGTTACCCACACCTTGTTGGTTTGGATTATACTGTCCGTTTACTACATTTTGTTGGTTAGGTCCATTTTGCATATTAGCTAAATCTCCTGTATTAGGTGCAAACTGATTGCCTGTATTTTGTGAGTTATATATGTATTGAGCATTTGCTGTATTTTGCTGATTTGCTACTAACTGTCCATTTGGTATACTTTGTTGATTAGGAACAAGCTGTTCATTGGCATAATTTTGTTGCGCATTTGACATGACTTGCTGATTTGGAGAATATTGTCCATATCCCACATTTTGTTGGCCATTTTGTTGATTGGTCGCATACATTATATTTTGTTGATTATATTGAACTTGGCCATTAGCTGTAGCTTGTTGATTAGGAATAAATTGCACGTTGACTGGATTTTGTTGGTCACGATCAAATTGTACAGGTTGCGGATTTTGTTGATAAGGTTGAAATTGATCAGTTCTTACATTGGGTTCGTTAAGATCTGGTTGCCCATTTTGCTCATTAGGGTTTCCAATCCTTAAATGATTGTGACTTGCTACAGATTGTTCGTTACCAGCATTATTTTGTGTAGCTGTGTATCTTGGTCTCGCAATTTGTTCATTCGCAGTTTTCATTTGCGTCGCTCCATATTGTGTACTGTTTTGTCTTTGAAATTGAACATTAGCTGCATTATTTTGCCTTTCTATAAATTGTACATTCGTTGCTTCTCGTTGCCTTGCAAATTGTTCATTTGTTTGGTATTGTTGACCTGAATATTGATTATTTGTTACAAATTGTTGAGTCTGGTCATATTGTTGATTTAATGCTGTGTTCTGGTTCCTCACATATTTTGCTGCCGGCAGTTCATTTTGTGCAGGTCTGATAAAAAAAGATGTGTGTCAACATTTTCTAAAACTGATTCTTAGGTAAATACTGAATTCTAGTACATTATAATAGATATCTATTCTATTATACACACTTACCCTGCTGGATGATCCTTCCACGAAATATGATTTCTTACGATATCAAAACCCTTCACGCTTGGTGGACTGTCGCATAGATCTAATCGTCGTCTGTAAAATAAGAAATGTTTTGGTTGAGAATTTCACATACACACACATATATAAGTATGTTAAATTGCGTTGTTAGATAACTTAATATACAATATATATACAACATCACGCCTTTTATCCTCGAAGGGGTAGGCAGAGGTTCACACTACGGCACGCAATGCCGCTATACAATGTACACCTACTTTTCACCATTTGTGTCATAAGTCCCACCTAATAGATGAGCCTATTGCCATATACTGGGCTTAATTCCAGACTCCGTGCTACTTACTTAGAAATTTTCGAAAAACCGTTAAAAGCCCAGTAATATTTTGCACGAACCGGGAATCGAGCCCGAGTCGCACTTGCGACCACTCGACCAACGAGGCATGACTTAATAATTAGCTCACGAGTCTCTCTTAAATGATATTATGATACTGAAATATAAAACTCAAATCTTGTTTAGTTTCAATGAAAACGTGACCGTGAATGCTTTAAGTTACACCCACCTATAATGAAGTTTCTCTTTCGGTTTTGGCTCCGGTGGTGTGTCGGGTGGTGTCTCAGGTGGTGTCTCCGGTGGTGTCTCCGGTTTTTCAGGCCTTATAGCACCAGATTTATCTACCCAGTAAGGATTGTTCAAAACACAATCCAAAAAAGCTGAGTTACATTGTGTACTGGTGTACAAAAACGGTCCAATACATGCGTTTTCTTCAGTTATTTTAAACACTGATGCTATACCAATTACTACTTCTCGACTTCCCACCCAAGTGACAAGAGGACCACCGTGATCATTCTGGAAGAATTCATGATTAATTATTTTATTCTTAATTAAAATAGAAATACCTTCTACAAGAATATAACAAATAACATATTTTTTTAGCGAAAATTCTTTGGTTGAAATTAGACTACCCTTTACCTTAATTAGGCAAGGCAGCCAGCATGACTGGTCACTTTCTTAATGCAAATGCAATACAACCGCTAAACCAGCATTATATTTAAGTTGTGGGAGACAACTTTTACTAACACTTCTTTTATTATAATAAATAAATAAATAAAAATAAATAATACAACCACAATCCCAGCTGCATCAGACGGATGGCGGCCGATGCAAACCATCTAGACGTTGCCGGCGAAGCTTTAACGGACTTTCACTCATAGTCTTAAAAATTAACAAGCAGGTTTATTTAGAAGACCACTAACTTGATATTTTTTTATAACATTATTTTTTAATGCTGTACATGTTACCTGACAAATTCCATTTCTTCGGGTTGGGTTTGCGTATCTCAATTCAGCAGCACGCTTTATATAGTCGTATGATGTATAGTTATAGATTATATCATTATCTCTTCGATAATTGAATTCTTTGTCATTGTAGTCTTCACACTAAAATAAATTAATACTTTAATGAGCCCACATCTTTATCAATAGAACTTGTCTTAAGTGTATAGGGCACAGAACAGGATCTGCTATGTACACTTTTTTCTTTTTTTGATGCTATGTGCACTGTCGTATCAAATTAATGCATTGTGTTATTCGGCTTACTCGTGTAACTGTTTGATGAGGATTTCGAATAGTTTCAAGCCATGCTAGCCCGCCATGCCTGCTATTAAGCAGCAACGAAATGTTGTTCTTGAATATGAGCCTCTAGTAAGGCTTGAAACTGGCCGAGCCCCTCGTCAAACAGTTACGTGAGGAAGCTGAACGACATAATAATTAATTTAAAATGTCTTACGAAAGTTATAATACATATCATGTGTGATTTGATTTGTTTGTTAACTTAACACTTTTAAACGCCACGGGGGTCACCGGTGACCGACGTTAGCGAAGGATTTGCCTTCAATAGTTTTCTATTGGCAGTCAAAGACTTAATAACACTATAAGAATACTTTTAGCTGTTATTCCTTGTAATTGGAGAAGCACAAGCCTATTCGACTGTGTTTATGAATATATGTTATGTGTGTGTATATCCTCTATAAGGATTCCTTAAATAAATAAAACTCACTAGATTATCTGCCCCATTTTTTCTAGATTCAGCTGGCGAACATCCTTCCATCTTGGTAAAATCGTCATTAATTTGTTCTCCTCTATCATCTATATTGCCACTCTCTAAAGTACATATCATATATTGCTCAATGACATACGTCATGTTGGGATAAACTTCGTATTCTTTCATACAGTCCTTTTTGTCCATAATGAGCGTGGGAGTAAATTGCAAAAATGGTACGTTGTAGTTTTCTAAATCACCATGCTGTAACAATATGTTTTATACCTTTGGTTTAATAAAGTTTTATACCTTTCTTTATTGAGGGGGGAAAATCATCCAATTACTTCTCCCACCTAGAGTGTAGTGAAAAGGATTGTCAGATTCATACTGATTAAAAACCACCCCGTTCCGACTCCTACTTTTCGCGCCGGAGCCCCGAAAAACCCGCTAGGTAGTCCGCAGCTCCGGATCAGGCATCAGCCCTACTGGGCCCTATTTGTGGTGGTCTGATGGCTCTTTGAGGCACGCGCGACGCACCGTACGCACAGGTCTGATTCTGGTCGAGCAGCGGGCTACCCTTATTTGCCGTCCGTAGATCCGCACTTACGATGGCCGGAGATCGTCGCGCGACCCGCGACGCCCTAAGTGTCTCTTCCGACGGTTGGGGCGTGAGGAGGTTTGTTCCCTCACGCGTCCCTAAAGTTTTATACCTACAACATAAGTCGAAACACTCCATTCATCTTCAGATATCTGTACCTACACAGAAAAAAATACAAGATAATTATGAAGGACATTTACCTTACGCCAAATCGATTTGTGTCCAAACCCCATCACCATAGAGTCGATATTAGTTGCTTGATATTTCGGATCGTAATTGATTGGTATTATAGCTGGCTTGTAGGAGCATAATTGTTCATAAAGAGGGTCTTCAAAATCAAAAGCAGAATCAACTTTCGCCAATGCGATGTCTATGTAAGACCATTTCTCTAACAGGTCGAAATCGAAGTTGTACGCTGTAAATATTGATATTTTAGATATAATCAAACATTTTCGTATCATTAAGTATCTTTACTTTTATAATTACCATATAGTCTATCTTTTTATTTTAAATTATGAAATCCCCTATTTAGTCGACCTCTTCCTTTTCTTTCCTTTCCAATATGATAAAATAAACTTATGATTATGAAAAATGTATGATTAAAAAAGACCTAAATGAATGATGTTGGAAAAGTCATGCTTCGGCACGAATGGGCTGGCTGGGGTTACCGGAGGCCCAAACCTAACCCCGAGTTTTCTCCGATTTCCCAAAAACCTAACCCCCAATAGGCCGGCAACGCACTTGTAATGCCTCTGGTGTTTCGGGTGTCTATGACCGACAACCATTCCTTACCAGCAGGTGATCCGTCTGCTCGTTTACTGGCGTATACTATAAAAAAGAAGTATTGTGACATTCATGCGCACTTACATACAGGAACGCATGTGTAAATGACACGTTTTTTCATCTTTTTCGTGCATTCATCTTCCTCCAGTTCTTCATCGACAACGTATTTGTTGTATCCTGCTACTACGTACAGATAGTCTACATCTTCCACGCAAGCTGCTGATGTGATCACAAAGTCTTTGGTCACTATAGCGCCACCGCATAGCCAGTGATCATAATTCCTCTCTGACAAAGATGCTTTAACTAAATACACCTAGAAAAATAATCTTAACATAATTTATTATATTATTTTTCATAAATAGTGTTAATGATGAGATAGAAGTAGTACGTTGATAAGGGTACTTACGTAATATGGTTTAGGAGTAGTTATGTTAGTGCCATTTACAATAGCCAAAGAGGGTGGAATGTGCACTAAAACAATAAAAATTAATTATGAAATCTCCTTTTTATATAGCTATGCGTAAGTTTTTTGCAATACTTCACAGTTGGTGCGGTGGCTCCAGCCACCAGATGTCGTGTGATTCTCGCACGGAACAACTCTTTGTTGCACGTAATTCACAAATTGATCGGGTCTGGATGTCATATGTATGTGAACTTGTATGTTTGTAAACGCACCCACGACACAGGAGAAAATGCTAGTGTGGGGCAACGTTTTTGTTTAAAAAACAAACTGTATACAGACCTACAAGTTTTTAATAAGTTACAGCAAGATTTAAAAATGACTTAATTTTGAATTTAAAATTAATTTTCGCGTACACTAAAACTATAGTAACTTTTGTTCTTCAGTAGAGAAAATAACCACGAAGTCGTTCTATTAAAAATATGATAAAAACTGCTTACTCTGACAAAACAATAAAAAAACAAAATCCAATATTATCGTCAACATTTGGAAAGTAGTTCTTTAGATATAACTAACTAGCTGAACAAATTGAATTTCATTGGATTGGAACAACTTTTAAATTATGTTTGAGCAATTACGTTGGTATGCTTTCATTAGGTATGTGTATTTTAGGTTTTTTTTTGTTGACCAAACTAACCATACATTATTATAAGGTCCATTCATAAGGGAAGCACAGACAGTCTATTACTTAACGAACCAAAAAATCGTGATGATTGCTGATTCAATCATGCTATCTCATTTCTCTTTCCTTAGCCAATTGTTATTTTTAACTTTTTTGTGCTTTTTCCTTAACCCCATGCAACAGTTCATTAAAATATTTAAAGTCTTTGATTTCTCACTCTCAATACATAGGTAAGGATTATTAACTATCACGATCTGAGATGATTCTATGTTTTATGTTCCTCTGATTACTATTAATTTTTGGAATTTAGTTTCTGACAAAAACTAATACAATCTGCATGATATTTGAAACAAAAATAGAGTTAAATCTGGAATAACACATAGGCTAGGAAAAAAACGTCATACAAAAAGCTTCAATTTATTTAATTTAACACTATACTAATATTTATATACATAATTAAGGCTATTAAATTATGCTTAATATGTTAGACAAAAAATATACAAAAGCATTATCCATTTGTTACATTTCTGACCTTAAAATTATTTAACCTAAAAACGACACATCAAGAAAGAGTACATTGATTAATTATTATGTTTTTGGCTTATTCACGTAATTATTTGACTAGAATTCATGCACGACGCGGCGACTGTTGCGCTGTAGGAAACTAGTCGAGTTCCTCGTCAAATAATTACATGAGTAAGCCGAAAAACATTTAAATAAATTTAGTATGTAAGTATGTTAGTGTGTAGAAACGATAGAGATGTCATTCAAGTTAGTTAGATACTAATTTTACACAATGTTATACATACTTATACATAAATCTATCTGCTAATATGCTGATAATAGCAATATTTAACAGAACAAACACAATAAAAACAATACATTCACCCAAAAAAAAACAGAATAGACAAAAGAAGAATGACACTAACAACTTTTGCATTTGATTGACACTAAAAATCAATACTCCTGTTAATTCGTTCAAACTATAGGGAGAGCTTGGATAGGCTTCAGTGACCTCAGTATAGGTTTACTTATCTGATCTACATTTGAAGCTGAATTAGTTTGATATTTTTCACTGACCGCATTTTGCACACCTGGTTCATTCCCATTTGTTCTAAATACCTGATATTTCTCATTAATTGGATTTCCTGGGTTATTATTATTGAAAGGGTTATTTTGTTTTCTAGTATTTTGGTTTGATGGATGCCCATCGATTACTGGTTCTTTGAAATTTCTTGTCCGTCTATCAGCGGCTATGAATTTGTAATTACTCTGCAGCTCAGCATTTGGTGGTACATTGTTTTGAGTATTCAACTGATTATTGTTATATGCGTTTAGTCCAACATTTCTTTGATAACCATTGTTTTGAAAATTTGTTTGTGCTCCATTATTTTGAGGCAAATTATTATTTACTGCTAATCTATTATTTCCTTGTAACTGATAATTTCCTGGCACTCTATCGTTCGTTCTAATATTTCCAGGGAATGCATTATTTATTGGCATCCCGTTATTCACTTGCATTCGGTTATTTCCAGGCATTCCGTTATTGAATTGCATTTGGTTGCTTCGAGTTATTCCGTTATTTCTAGGCAACCCGTTATTACCAGGCATTTCATTCCTTATTCCATTATTTATTTGCATTCTGTTATATCCAGGCATACCGTTATTAACATGCATTCCGTTATTCATTTGCATACTGTTACTTCTAGGTATTCCATTATTTCCAGGTAAACCATTATTTAAATTCAGTCCGTAATTCCCAGGCATACCGTTATTTACTTGCACTCTGTTATTTCTAGGTATTCCGTTATTTCCAGACATTGCATTATTTGTAGACATTCCGTTATTTCCAGCAATTCTATTATTCCCAGGCGCTCCGTTACTTCCATACATCCCATTATGTCCAAGGTTACCGTTATTTATGGGCCCACCAATATTTGTCGACCTACCATTCATTATAGGTATTCTGTTATTTATAACACCTTTATTACCAGCATTATTAGCTGACATACCATTATTTAAAAGTATACCTTCATTTTGTGGTGACATGTGACCCTGAGCATTTTGTTGCAATCTTGCAGTGGCTGGTTCAATAGTAGAAAACTTGACGTGTGTATTTAAAGTGGCATTTACAGCCTTATTAGGCGGAGGTATCTGATTGTGTGGTAATGCAGCTGCTTCGGGAATAACTGGTGCTGCTAGATATCTTTCATTAATATCTGAAGCATCATCAGCAACGGCTTTTTCATTTTCTTGCTTCTTATTCTTTTCTTCAACTGGATTGTCTACTTTTGGTGCGCTTGCTCGCAACGGTTTATTAATATTAAAATACATTTTGTTCATTGGATGTTTTCCAGTTCCCGTTTCTTGGTTATTCTCGCTTGATACGAAACTAGTTCGGCCGTCGTTTGGATCAGATTTTGCCTCCGATCTTGATCTGTCAATTCTGCCATTATAAGCAGTTTGGCTGAAAAATCATAAATTCATTAATGATGTTCTTACTTGATGTCTCTTTTTTGTCTCACTGAAGCTATAATTTTGTCAAAGATATATGAAACTTAAAACTAACTAACTCACGTTTGATATATAAATTACGTGTACATAACATTAGAACCTAAGACGGGATATTTACCATATTTATTAATGAGGTCTATGAGTTTCTGTTTCAGAACTGACTGATGAACTGATCAGTTCAACCGTGATCATGGCGCTTGCAATTTTGCCGAAATATTGGAAACTCATACATAGACATAAACAATCATGGCAAATATGCCGTCTTAAGTTCTAATGTTAGTGTTAGTAACCATGTCAGTTTAAAAACTTATACGTGTACATAAAACACTACTTACACAGGTGGAGGATGATCCTTCCATTTTATGTGCCTTTCAACTGTCTCATATCCCTTTTCATATGACGGTCTATCGCATAAGTCTCGTCTGTAATAATGAAATTGAATCAATTCGCCACCTATTGTAGCGATGTATGGAACCTATACCACTTTTTAAATAGTATTTCATACGTATTAACAAAGTTTTCAATTACATTTGCGAACACATTTTTTTTTACTCTCAGATCTTCACATTACTATATTTCATACGTGGAAAAATACTCATTTATGTTTACTTACCGAGCAGTATTTTCAGTATCATTTGGACTGGTTGCTATTTCGGAAGTTAATATACAATCCAAGAACAGTCCAGTACAGAGTGTGCTCGTAAATAAGTAGGGGCCCATGCAGTCATAATGCTCTGACACTTTGAACACTGAAGCCACACCTATTAAAATCTCTCGAGCTCCTGACCACGTGATAAGTGGCCCACCATGGTCATTCTGTAACCATAAAAACATCATAATGAGCTGAAATCAAAAGACTAGAGTTTGACAAAGCTGGAGCATCTACTATTGAACAAAGACTGTCTAAGTTTTTTTTTTACATTTAATGGGTCGACATTTGGCCGCTATCTCACCTGATGGTAAGTGATGATGCGGCCTACGGTGGAGCACGTCTGCCCATAAGCAACCTATTCACTCGGGCCTTGAAGACACCCAGGTTATACCCATCAGGAAACACAGACTCCGGCAAGGAGTTCCACTCCCTAGCAGTTCGTACAAGGAAGCTTGAAGGGAAGCGCTTCGTGCGAGTGGGTGGGATATCTACCATGAAGCGGTGACGCCTCGCCGATTGTCTTGTACACTTTAGTAGACTTCCACATTTGCCTAAAGCCTAATCCGGAGCTGCAGACTAACTAACGGGTTTACCGGGGCTCCGGCTCGAAAAGCAGGAGTAGAAACGGGGTGATTTTTGGTCAGTAAGAGTCTGACACTCGGTCTCGCCTCGCCTAAGGCGAGAGAAGGCATTGGATTATTTGCCCCCTTAAAAAAGGGAGCATCTGCTGCTAAACAAAGAATGTTTAGGCTTCGACGTTCAAGTCGCCATAATATTAACAATTTTTTCAGTGGTTTAGGAATCGTCAGTCAGAAAAATAAAAGTTAATTAAGATTTTAGTCATTATCATAATTAGAGACCGGATAATATGCATTTGCATATTTGCATATGCATTTGCATATTTAAGCGATTTTCAAGGCTAATAGCATATTTTTACTAATATCTAGTGATGATGCATATTATTGCTATAATTTACAGTAGGTATTAATGGTCCGACGGAAGTTTTGCCAGAAAATATAAGCGCTAACATAGCACCCAAGTTCAAATTCTGCCCAGTTACCTCAGTAGATGTGGAGCGATCATTTTCGACCTATAAAAATATTTTGAATGATCGAAGACATAATCTTACCACTGAACATTTGGAACAATACTTGATTGTTAATGTTTACAAAAATATTAAATAATGTTACATGTTACTGTATCGATTAACATCTATTAATGGATAGTTTACTATAAATGCATGCTGATTTTTTAATAAAAAATATAAAACTTAATAGTTTTTATTTTATCAAATAACAATAAATTTAAAAGATACATACATAATAAAGTAAAACATAAGACAAGTATTTACTAAAAAAATACTTAAATCTAAAGGAATAATATTTACAAAACAAAAAAAAACTCATTTAATGTTGCATATTCTGTCAGTTTTCGTGCATATTTTAGGCATTTTTCATGCATATTTGCATGCATATTTCAAGCTTTTTATATTGCATATTATCCGGTCTCTAATCATAATCATCAGCCTATACGCAACCACTGCTAAGCAAAGGCCTTTTCTAATACGGCGATGAGCAATGACTATTAATCACCACGCTTGTCAAAGTCGGATTGGTAATTTGAAACTTATAATTTTAGTATTTATTATTACCTGGCAAATTCCACTTCTCCTTCCATTCCCTAACCAGCTCCAATCGAACGTCTGGTTAAATCCTGATTCCATATTATCATAGTACGTCTGATTTATAGGTTCTTCTTTATCATCTACTCGCCTTCTTGGTTCGCCACTATAGTCGTCTACTTCGTCTTCTTCTTCACACTAAATATGAAGAGAAATTTATTTTACATCCTTTTATACAACCACATTTTTTGAGAGTCGTTCAAACATTCCAAATAAAAAGAAACGTTTTTACAAAAAGGAAAATAACCGACTTTACTAAAGAAAGACGGTTAAAAAATCATTAAAAGGATAAAAATTACTTTAATTTCGAAAATCCGTGTCTTATTTTTGTTTTTTTCTTATTTTTTAACACCGACCTTCGAAATAAAAGTTATTTTTACTATTTTAGTGTTCCTTTTAACCGATTTCCTTCAGTGAATCAGTCAGTCAGTAATCTAATTCTTAGAAAAAAATGGTGAGAAAAAACGGGCGGTATATGATATCATAAACAACAGTACTCACTGATACTCCTTCAAATCCCAATACCTTCGACTGTTCTCTAGTGCATCCATTTGCTATCGGTAAACTAGTCACGATTGTATTGCCTCCATCATCAATATTGCCTTTGCCTAGAGTACATATCATATATGTTTCTATAACATAACTCATATTTGTGTAGTCTTCATAATGTTCTATGCAAGTCGTCTTATTGAGTAACAACGTTGGAGCATAATTCAGCAACTCTTGATTGTGATTTTCATCATCTTTTTTCTGGAAAGTGTTTTACGAGTAAATATCTTCTTTGAAATAATAATAAAGTTTATTTATTTAGACAACTGTGTCCACAAATGACAATAAGGAATGTAATTAGTTAACTAGTATGTAATAGTAAATAGGAACTTAGTCCGCTGCACTAATTTCCACCTTAGTGGACTGTCATGCCTGACAGCTATAGCACTCAGTATAAAATGTAATAGTTTATCAACTGAAAAAAATTTTATCAGGAGGGTTTACAATAAACTGTACGGTAGACGGATTAAAGAATTCGTTTAAAGAGGTTCACGCTTATCAAAGAGCGCTGCTACTATCGGTCAAGTGGACCAAAGCGACTTACTGTCGGTTTTATTGACAGCTGTGGGAAAATTAGTACTACAACTTCATAATTTCAAACATATTACCTTTCGATATTTATCTAAATGTCCCCAGCCCAGCACAAGAGCATCAGTGCCAGGTGCCTGATACTTTTCTTCGTAATTGATGGCAATGGGAGTTGGTTTGTAAGAGCATAATTCTTCATACGTAGCATCATTGAAATCAAAAGGTGATTCTACTCTGACTAAAGCTATATCTATAAGTGACCAGTAATCTAGCTCTCCGTACTTTAGTTGGTAACCTGAAATACAAAAATGCTGTTTTAAATTCATGATTAAGTACATTAACTCCGTTGCCAATAAGTTGGTTCTTATTCCAGAGCCATAAGAACTAATTTGGCATTTAAATTTTAAATTGGATTTTTCGCGTACACAATATAAGACCTTGAGAAAAGTAAGCGTTGATTTCAATGTCTGCTCATAATCTTTGTTCAGTAACTAAAAGGCGTAATGTATATATGCATGATTACCTTTAGGCACACAAGTATATATAACCTTTTTCTTCTTCGACGCAGTACACTTGTCCAATTCGAGTTCAGTATTGGGAACATACTTATTGTATCCTGATATGACATACATATAGTCTACATCGTTGACACAAGCCGCTGAAGTTATTACAAATTCACTGCTAACAATCGCACCACCACACAACCAACTGTCGTATGGAACCTTCGACAATGGTGCTTTCACTAAATATACCTAGAAAAAATAACAAATAAAATAGAGTAAATATTCATTGATTATCATAAGTAGCTAAAAACTTCCACTACTGAAGAAGGATTTTTTTTCCTCTCCTCCTGTCTCCCTGACTTTTTTTTATTTTTAAGGTTTATAGTCATTTTTCGACCCGGAGCCGCGGTAAACCCGCTAAGTTGTTCACAGCTCCAGATCAGGCATTAGCTTTATTAGGCCTCATTTGTGGTAGTCTGATGGCTCTTTGAGGCGCGGAACGCAAGGCGCCGTACGCACGGGTGGCTTCTCCTTGCTAAGCTTGGTTTCACACACGGCTACTCAGCAAACTAAGCAAACTTACAAATTAATGAAACTAGTCGAATGTGCGGAAGGATCATACAAAGAGACACCACGTTAAACTGATTTTGTGTAGCTCGATGTTTAGTCGTATCTACCATGACCTCTATGCTTGACTGGTGGCTTGAAGATCATAACTAGTTCACAGTTTAAGGACACAAACAAAACATGATTAAAAAGCAAACATGGATCAAATGTACATGACTGACAGTGCACTATGTAAGGTGTTCTTAAACTTACCACATATCTTTTAGGTGTCTCTACTGGCACACCATCTTTTATTCTTCTTGTACCCGAAGTAGTCGCTAAACATAATACAATTTTATGTTAGTGCGTTAGTGCTTGAAAAACAATTTTCCCAATACCCGAATATCCAATTCTCAAATTTTTACCCCCAAAAGACCAGCATCGCCCTTATAACACCTCTTAGGTGTCAGATGTCCATGTGTGATGCCAAATTGCTTACCACCAAGGAGTCAGTGTGTTCGTTTGCCGGTTTATAATAAAAAATAGGAATAATTAAGTATAAGGCGTAAAGCAATTTTGAAGGTGTCCATAACACAGTACCCAGGTATTTTATAAACATAATTAATTTTAATCTACTGAAACTTACCATAATGAATCATGTAAAGTAACCATAGATTTGACTGCATTGCAAGCATTGTAAAACAATGTTAAAAATTATGATTTGACGCTGTATATCGGAATAATTGAATTCCAGAGGAAAAATGTTTTTTTATGTATTTTCATTATAATGCTACATTCTTTGCATGACTTTCAGTAAAAGAATTTTTCATTTTATATATTAAAATTTTACGACATTGTGATACACTTAATACTAAAAGTCCTTCTTAACTAATAAGTCCACTGTTTAATTTCACACACTTATCTGTATAGTTCTAAAAATGCACTGGGCCCAGTTTTGTGCCTTGTGGCAGTCCAATTTTTACGATGTGGCTGATATTTTTCTCACAATATTTTTGTTTGGCATGAGAATTCATTAAATAGGCTATTGATTTACATTCCTTATACAAGAATAATTATATATTAAATATCATATAAATATTATATTAACTTAATTTACATTATTGAATGCTTTTGTTAAGTTAAAGAAGTATTCGGACACGAATTAATCACAATCATAAGATTAGTATTTTATTTATAGAAATATCACAGGCACAATATTTTGAATGAAATCAAGGTGGATATATGCAACTAAGTGTATTTTAAATTTTAGTTTCAATTTAAAAAAGTAATTACGTACAGTCTATGCATTAAATGTATGCGATAGGAAATGTTTGTGAGCCGTAAAACATTGAGAGGATTTCATTATTTTACATGGATTTTCTCCAACTTTATAATTGATCATGTTTTCTGTTTTTGTAGTTTTTGTATTTCTCTCTTTCATAGTACAATGTGAGTTACTATGTAATTTTGATTAGGTGTAAGTGTCCAGTTATTAATACTTTCGATTAGTTTATTTTTATTAGTTATCAAGATATACCTCTATCTCTTTCTATCTTTAAAGAAATGTCTAACATTATCATGATAAAATATGCTACGTATGTAGGAAAACATGACAAAGAAAGATTATGGAATGCGATTAAATAACAAGTGATTATTAAGTAAAAGAAAGTACAAGATGTAAAGAAGTGCTTTAAGGAGAAAATGTAAAAAAACCACATTACGATAACTGAGATAATCACAGAATTTTATTGTTTTCAGCTACTAACTGTGAACGCAGAATTTTTAACGGCACCAGAGCACTTGGTGAACCAAAATTTTTGGTGAGTTAATAGTATAAAGCCACCGATGAGAACAATAATTGTTACCGAGCTTCACTGACAGGCAGACCGACGGACAATTGAATTTGACGTTTCAAAAGTGCCTATTTTAGGATTAGTTAAAATAAATGCTTTGACTTTGATTGTCATAACTTCCAAAACATTTACATAATTATCTTTAATTTTAGGTATATTTTATAAAAGCGCCGCATTCACCAAAGAACTATGTGGGATGGATATGTGGCGGTGCCATAATTCATCCATTATACGTACTAACGTCAGCTGCATGTATCAATGATGTGAGACATGTATTCGCCATCGCTGGCTATAATAAGTATGTAAAAACTGAAGATATGGACAAAGATGAATGCACCAAACGTACAAAGAAGAGAGTTGTCGCCAGGGCTTACCAAAAAGGTAAACTTCATTTATTAGAGTCTAAATCTGAAATTCGGCGATGGTTACGAAAATAAAGATTCATTTAGTACAAAATTGCTATCTAATAAGTGTATCTGGAGCTTTTTTACGGATTCATATTTTTTACACATTGGTCGACTTAGTAAACAACCAACTGCACGACTGCAGGGTGCCAACCAATCAATGTGTAATTTGTCGCGAATTCGACCCCCGCAACATTCAAAAATTGGCATTTTCTGAGTCACATGACCATTATTAGCCCGGAGCCAGGAAGTTCGGTGGCATTTCATCCAGCATCAAAGCACGCAGGACCAACGACTTTAGCGTTGCAGAGAGTGCGCCTGTGTTTGCACTTGTGCACTATAATATCTCCTGCGTAGTGCGCTAGTCTAGTTAGACCGACTGGTCACCGTAATCCAAATCGATCGGGAGATTTAAACAACCAATAGTTATTGTCCTTGAAGTAAATCAAACTTACTGAATAGACCTTTATTGCCTGCATACCACCTCACTCGGCTGTACACTGCACATGTAAATCTGAATGTCATTTTACAGATATAAATAAAACACCGAGTCAAAAACATTGGAATTCAAGAGACATAAGCTTAGCGAAAGTGGAGTCACCGTATAACTTCAGGGACCCTGTCTACACACGTTATTGTTCGTACATGCCCGCGTCAATCAAAGTTAATTTCAACCGAGACTTCGAAATGCCAGGCACTGAAGTCATCACCTATGGGTGGGGACATAAAAATTACTTTCGACAGGTTTGTCTATCTTCATGGTTTTAAGTAAGCTGTGAAATCAATCTCAACCAATCAATACCCATAACCTCAGGCCTGTCTCCCCATGGGGGTAGGCAAAGACAATGGAACGCAGATTGCTACGAATCTTACACACTTTTTTTTTGTTTCGTCAATCGTCATCAGTCTTTTCATGCATGCTCGTCAGTTAAGGGTACTTTTAATTTGGCCTTTCTTTAATATATCGCCAATCTGGTCATTATATTATGTCCGTCTAGGGCGCCGTCTACCGACGATCCCATTAATATCAGCTCTGTATACTTCTTTCGTAAATCTGCTTTCATCATTCCTTTCTACATGTCCAAACCATCATAACAAACTTTAATCGTTTTATTAAAGCGAGCAGATCTCAATGATCATAACGCAAGATTCGCAAACTATGCATCAACGGTGGTGATTGACAAGGAATTATGCAAGAAGATGCTAGTTGGACATTCCGATTTACAACTAAACGTTGAATATTTCCTCATCTGTACTGCTGGAGAGGGCAGTTTGGATGAAAGTGGAAAGATGAGTCAAGGTCCAGCTACTCCAAGGGCTTTCAATGGCAGCACTCCTGGAATATATCAGAGTGTAAGTAGATAATAAAAAAATATTGTTCTCTGACACAAACCGTAGTAGCAGAGGCAGGTTAGAACATATTTGCCACTCCTACTCTTGCAGCAGTTGTAAGAGCCGATTAAAGAGTTACACATTTGACAAAGACAAGAGAACTTTCTCTTATATCCAATTCATGATATTTATTCTGTTTTCTATAATAATTTAAATACACAATTTGATTTGTAGTGATGGTATTATTGAAAAAATACAAGTATGTCCTGTGTACCTACTATTTAGTATTAATGAGCTTTTGTAGTTTTAAGCCTTTAATAAAAATAGCTATATGGTTTCGATCCCTATTAATAGTGGTTTTATTCACACAGGTATGGTCACGTGATAATTTGAATAATCGTAAAACTAACCACACAGACTTCACCGACATGAGAAGGCATGGGCCGTGCCAGGTATTATATATTTTATTTACCTAGTTTAATAATAGGCTATGGCTTTTTTATCTTTATTTGGCTAAAGAAAAAAAAATCTAATAATTTTTTGGTGTGCTAAGAAGGTTAATTATTCAATATAAGAGTGCAATATAAGTGCTAATTGGATTATACAGTTAATTACCTTTTATATTATATTTTAATTGCATAATTTTTACATAATAATTTCTGTTGACATGTAGCTATCTAGACATCAATTAATATATTACTTTTTATCTTAATTTCAAGAACGATCACGGCGGTCCCCTCGTCACTTGGATTGGGGGTCGAGAGTACATCATAGGCGTCGCTACTGGCTTCCAAGTCAATAAACATATGCAATGCGTTGCTCCATATCTCTATACAAGTACATTTAGCAACGGGGAATTTATATACTGCGTGTTAAGAAAGTAAGTTCTATGCAACATAATCCTGAAGTAGACATGGTTTTGGTATTAAGGACCTGTATCACCAGCGTCATAATTATAATAAAGTTATGTAATAGATGTTCTTTTGTACATCCAGACCATGAACCAAGTACAAAAAGGAGTTGTCTTATTGTGATTGTGCACTGTGACAAAACAAATGAGCCCTGCCCAATGTTATTATAAGTAAAAAGGTGTAGATAGGTTATAAGCGCTCAGAAAGTGACACATTAAAATAAAGACAATTGGCAACGTGTTTGTAGTATGGGACTGCATGTTGGAAAATAGAGAAAGGCGTGGTTTGTAATGTCCCGGGTGTCACGCATTATGTTAAAGGGAAGTCCAGTTATTACATCTCCTCTTTTTATTTCCTTCATGGTTTAGACATTGTGAAATAGACCCGAATTGAATTTGAACTTCAATAGTGTAATCATTAACTACGAGTATTAATTGACATGATATAACGTTCTAGCACCCGACGTTCATCACAATGCGATATCCAATCAGAGCAAAAAGGCTATGAGATTGTTGAAGAAGACATTAGTTGGAACATTACGAGTAACATTGCCAGAAGGTAAGGAAGGCAGGTCACATCTGGTTTGTCCTCAACTAAAATATGTAGTTGTCTAACGATTAACACACCGGCCACACTGATTTTCTATAAAATTAAATGTAACGCGATTTTTTTATGGGACTAGCCCGCCACTACTTTAAACCGCTGTAACTCCTGTAAGCCAGGCTCTACACTAGATACAACCAAGAACGCACCGGAACACTGAAGTCCGATCATCTTGGCTGACACTATACGGAAAATGAGCGATGGGCCTAGTAGTTAAACCAAATAGTGCACTTTGAACTAATTTGAACACTCTTTATAAATACGACAATGCAACAGCCACGTGTCCAAGACATACTTAGACAACCTACAACAATGCAGCTCTTCTGTGGTCCAGGTACATGGAGCTGTTCACACAGAAGTTTCTTTTAAATTTTATTTTTTCGGTCTTTGTAGAAATATTTAGTTGTATTATGCTTCTGTGGACGAGTGCTGCTTGTACTTGTAGTTTAATTTAAGTCATTAGACTAATCACTATATAGTATTCCAACTAATTTATTATTATTAATTATTTTAGTGCCCATTTAGAAGATATGACCCCTGTGGTGGACAACACTAACGTTAAGAAAAAAACTAACATCTCGGAACCTTGGAAAAACGACAACTACTTTTTGAACTTACGAGCTAGGAACCATACAGATGACAAAACATAAGAAATCCTTTGGTAATAATATTTAAAACGATTTTTCAACGACATGAAAATGTGTAAATTTCAAATTATATAAATGTATTGCTTTTTTTTAATCCATTTTCATTGTAAAAAGGTTTAAAGTTCGAAATAATGTTTACATCGTAAAACCCTCAATGAAAGTCACTAATGGACCTACTTCTGACTGATGACCTCACGACCTGAACGATCACCTGATGGTAAGCAATGCATGCATGCCCGAAAACCCAGAGACGTGAAAAATGCATTGCCGACCTTTTAGTGGTTAGGAATTTAAGGGTTGTCGAGAAATTGAGATGGGGGTAATTAGGCCTCCGGTAACCTCACTCACACAACGAAATACAACGCTAGCACTGTTTCACGTCAGTTTTCTGTGATGCCGTTGTATCACTCCAATTGTGCCGGCCCATTCGTGCCCAAGCATGACTCTCCTACACAATACATTTTTATGTACTCAATTAAAAAGTAAACACTTCTACATCCCCAACGACTTCCAGTTAGGCTGGTTGGAAGTGACCCGCATCTAGCGGATATTAATATCTTGTTTAGTCCTATTTAATTAAAAAAAGTAATTGATCGCTACTGAATCGTAATTCTTAACCTCTGTACAAAAGTAAACCTTTCCGTTTGCAATAGTGCTTTTTATCAGTCAATTCAACGGTTGAGCGCTCACTCGAAATTGTGCTTAAAAATTTAATTTAATGGAAAAATGAATCAATGTCGCTACGATGCTGAAGTGTTTTTACATATTGATTTGGATAGCTGTTTTCAGGTGTTAGTACTGTAATTATTTAATTGTTGTTCTTATTAATTAATATTTGATAAAGGTTAGGAAATACATGTGGGAAAGATACATGTGCACTTCGACACGAATGGGCCAGCTCGACCGGAGCGATACCAAAGTCTCACAGAAAACCGTCGTGAAACAACAACGTTTGCGTTGTGTGTATGAGGCTACCGGAGACCCAACTAACCCCTTTCCAATCTTACAAAGCCCCAATTCTCGAACAATCCTAAATTTCGAACCCCCAAAAGGCCGGCAACGCATTTGTAACGCTTCTGGTGTCTCGGGAGTCCACGGGTGGTCTGCTTATTTACCGGCTTATACAATATAAAAGGCAGTTTAAGAAACGTTGATTACGTAATTAGTGATCTTTATCTAGCTTGCCCAGTACAGAGAAGAATCAAAACCATATTTAAATAAATACCTACCTAAATATTAATTATCACTACCCTTAGAACGAGTTTGCTTTACGTTTAAAGTAATAGAAACGAGAGCAAGGTCGGCCAGCTCTTATAAACTAACCAATCAGACCACAGAACGCGCTCTGGTTTCGATCTCATACTGAGGGTACTGAATAAATTTTCTTAACAGCTTTCATTGTTTGTTTATCTCTTTGTCCTGTCACATAATTGGTTAATTTTTAGTTTACTGTAACCGATAATTTTAATTTCAGTATGTAACACAAGTCACCGAAAGATGGGACTTGGTAATGAAAGTATTTTAGGGAAGAAATACCTCGTAAGTTTCTGTCATCATTATGTAATGTATAGCTTGTCCCACATACGTATAAGATCTTCATCATCTTAGTATAAGACTCTCTTCTTCTTCCACATTGCTTAATAACTGAAGATCGTTTCTGTATAAGGTAATCGTTTTTGTATCTTAAGGATGTTTTTCACTAGAGATGTGCTATGTAGCTGTGCGATTAAGATGTGCTATGAAGGTACGCCGCCGCAAAGTACCTGTGTGAGGAAAATGTGATGCTATGTATAGATAGCAGGGAATCATCCCTAGCACACACCCATAGCACACACGTTTCCATATAAGTGGTGGAGTCTGTTTCCACCAGTGCTATGTGTACCTTTAAAAATGATTGGTGGAAGCCAAACGCATTCACAGCAACGTCGTAAGGTAACCTAACCAAATAAGGCCTACCTTATTTTTATTACCGCCTAGCTCGTAGGTTTAAAATGACAATGGGCTGATAATTTCAAAATCTTATATTTATTTATTAAACTTTGTAATAATGGAATCAAAATGGCTTTAGAAACAAAATTTACAATTTTATAAACACAAATAACTAAAGTGTCACTTTGGCCTTATTGGGAACCCTATGTCTTAATAAGGCCTCAATAAAAACTAGTAAGTATTCAACTTCTTAATTATAACAAAACTTTGTCAATGCTTATAATAAATGTAATGAGATCTTATTAATTAATTTTTGTCATTATACATCAGGCTAAACGAGTTTCTCATCATGTAATACCCAAGTAACATCTTTGAAGTCATCGGTACCCCAGCATCAGTCAAACGAATGAGAATAACTTCTTGTTCTGTAGCCAATTTAGCGACCGATCTAGCTTTCGTGTAGTGGAAACCACTCTTTAGATGATGCGTACTTCTTTGGATGTTATATCTGGCTGCAGCAGCCTACCGGGTAAAACAGGGTGTATAAAATTCGAAGGGTGAATAGATACTATGAAGAATTTCCCGATATCCATTCACCCCTTTTCTGTATCTATTCACCCCGTTTACCCCTTTCTACCATTTTAACAGCGTTTTCCATCTTTTGCAAAATCCATTGGCTTTCTTTTTGACAGAAGCTGGTGATCCGTTTTCTTTGAAATTACTGAATAACAACTATGCCGTAATAAGGCCTACACGTTTTTTTTGTAGGCTTTATTAGGGCATGGCACATAGGTAAACAAAACAACGATTATATGAAATACACCGATATTATAGCTATTTCACTAATGTGAGGAGATGGCTAAATGTATAATTGTCATACAGACAAAACACGGCACGTCGTATACTGATAAATATAAAAATACTAACAGTTTACGCTACTCGAATTTTATAAAAACTAAAGTGCGCTCCACGTCGTGATTGTTTTCGTCTGTAGGTTCCAACATAATCGCGGCACGGGTTGCTTGCTGTGCTCAAATTAGTTAAGTAATGTGCATGCACACTTCTACAAACTTTGGCGACCATTTGACATCGGGAAGAGGGAAATTTTCAAAATAGGCTTTATTGGGGCATAGGCCTTATATGGTTAGGGTACTATATAACACATCTATGGTAGAAAACACTCTAAGCGTCCACCATGAGTTTTCAAACATGTGTCACTATTCAAAAGCGATGCTGATCAAGAAATCATGTTCTAGCACCTGATTGTTCCTATTTTCCAGGTATATTTTGTAAAGTCTCCATTTTCAAAAGTCGAGGATGATGCCTGGATATGTGCAGGAGCCATAGTTTCACCAACACAAATACTGACGGCAGCCGCCTGTCTCGTTGATGTGGACAGAATATACGCAATAGCTGGCTACAAGAAATACGTACACGGTACTGATATAGAAAACGATGAATGTACGAAACGATGGAAGAAAAAGATCGTCAAAGTTTCTGTTCCAAAAGGTATTATTTGTTTAAATAAGTCTGCAACTTTTATTCATAAAAAATAGGTGTCCAAATCTCACATGTCACAAACACTTAAATTCTTCATTCATAGCCTTTTCTCGCGCGGGTTCGTCTCGGGTTCAATTCCCAAGTCAGACAAAGTATTGCTGGGTTTTTCAGGTTTTTGGTTTTAATAGTGGCACGGAGTCTGAAACGGTGCCCAGTATATGGCCATAGCCTCACCCCCTATAACATGGGACTTATAACACAAACGGTGAAAATAGGTGTACACTGTACAGTGGCATTACGTACCAAAATGTGCGACACCTGTCTACCCCTTCAAGGATAAAAGCATACCATCTGCCATACGATCTCCGTATTATGTCATACAAACACTTAAATTTCTGAACAAGCAAATAATACCAAATTTATTTACTTCCAGAATACAATATGGCTACAGACAAACAGCCAGATTGGATGAACATAGACCTTGGCGTAGCTACAGTAGACGAACCTTATAATTTCACCGACATATATCCAAGTAATTGCTCATATGAACCACAAAGCATAACCATCAATTATGAAAAGAAAAATGAATTGGAAAATATCAGAGCAACAGCTTTAGGATGGGGAGGTATAAAAGATAGACAGGTGAGTAAATATATGTAAAATTAAATAATTAGATAAGGATATAAGGGTACCTAATTAAGGCTACTTTTAGGTACTTTTTTTCCAACAGAGATGTGTTATGTTACTTTGATGTGCTTCGCACTGGTGAAATTGGACTCAGCTAAGCTATGTTATTAATATTAAAAGATGCGTGGTATGGGTACTCGAGTTGCACATCTTCATACAATGTAATAGGCAGTATTTCTCTAGTATAGTATATTTTAAACCTAATTGGGCCATTTCTATGCTATCTATCTATAAGAACAACTTCATGCCTGTCACAAACATAAAACTAAATATGTTTTTATTTTAGCCCAAAGAATTAGCAAAACCGCATAAGAAACCTCAAATACTAAAAGAAGCATCAACAATTATAATTAATAAGACAGTATGCATAGACTTAATAAAGGGCAATGTATCAAAAGAAGTGCTTAATGAATACATACTCTGTGCTTCTGGCAATGGTATGGTTGTTGATGAAGGAGAAGAGACATCAGTGGATACAAGACCCTACGCCCCAGATGAATGCCCATACAACTCATCAGAGAGCGGTGTAAGTTTATTGTTTAATTTTGAAAAAGCGCGAAGCCTACTTTAGGACTTTCTCCTGTGTCGTGTGTGTGGTTACAAACAAACACGTCCACATACACATCACATTCAGATCCGAAACAACAATCTGGATCTCATAAAGAGTTGCTCGGTTGCTCCATGCGAGAATCGAACACGTTGCACGGCAGTCGGTTGCCCAGCCACCGCGCCTCTATGCCGTCTAAATAACTTCAATCTAGTTATATTAAAGTAAAAATACCACGAAACAAATAAAAAGTAGTATGTTAAAAGTTACATTCCCAAAAACAAACTCCGTTTCAAGGTTCGCAGTTACTTTTGAACAGAAATATCTTCGAAGCTCATTTACCTATTTAACTGATCCATAATTACTTTAATTACAGTGCGGAGACGCATACTATGAAGAGTTGAGAAGGCGACAGAATGAGAAAATTAATGTTACCATAGAACAACCAGAACTACATAAAAACAGCAATAACAAAACAAATTCAAGAAGGACGCCGTTGATAGAGACTTGTCAGGTGAGATAAAACGAACCTAAACGTACGTATTAGCTATTTAACCCCTGTAATGAATTTGGACATATTTAATGCAATATATGTATGTTATTAACTATTAACTAAAAATCACGTTTACTCACATATATTAATGGAGAAAAGCTCTACTAGTTTCGAGTTAAAAAGGAACTCTTTAAAATGAGCACCGTGCGCAGACGCGATGAGGTCGTGCAACCTTTTTCGAAACCTTCAAAAGGCGCCTAGCTTTTTGGGGAGAAAGACTAGATTTTTACCTCACTAAAACCACAGAGGCCACCCTCAACACCTGTAAGGGGCACCGGGTCTTAATAGACCTGCTCCGGAGCAACCTACCACCAGTATGATTAATTAGGCAGTTTTTTTGCAATTTAGTATGTCTCACGATAGTTATATTATAAAAATATAGGTACCTATGTTATTAGCATAGTAAAAATTATATTGAACCAATGGTCAAAAAATTATGATGATGATGATTATTTTGTTATATTGCCGACTACCTCTTTGGAAAATCAAAAGCTACAACAATAGTGTACTCGACGGGTTGCAACCACTATTTAGTAGTTTACATTCATGTGAGAATGAGGCTTTCATTTTATAAAAATACTCTTATTATGTTTTCCAGAATGATCACGGAGGTCCACTAACCACGTGGATTGGTACAGAGGAGATGGTCTTGGGCGTGGCACTAAATGGAATATCCAATCCAAACTTTGATTGTGTCGGTCCTAGAATTTACGTCAGCACAGCAGAAACCGCCAAAATAATCAAATGCCTTTTGGAAACGAATGAAACAAAGTAAGTATTGTATTTAATTAACATTTGCTACATACATTTTGTTTAATACATACACACATACATAAATTCACGCCTGTCTCCCTTGGGGATAGGTAAAGACAATGGACCGTCAATTGCTACGAATCTTACATACCTCTTTCGCTACATTAACTATCATGAGTCTTTTCATGCATGCTCTTCGGTTATGGGTGCTTTTTAATATATCACCATCTGGTCTCTACCGTCTAAGGCGCCTTCTACCGACGGCCCCATTTATATTTGCCTTGTATATTTTGTTTAATAAAAGACTTTAAACATAAGGGAGGTTCGCATTTTTTTTTGTCTTAATAACTAATTACCTACATATTTTTGCAGACGCAACATCTGTAATAACGAAAACAAAGAACATCAAGTACACGATATAGAAATAACATGGCCTAAAGACATGCCAACAAACTCAGGTAAAGGTGATCACAAAATATCACCTTATTTAAGGCAAGGAAATGAAGAACAACCTCTACATGTACGACCAACGAAAGACCTAGGACCCATTGATGAGCATGGCAACGCACTACGATCACCTCAATTGGAAATACCAGCCGATCAATTTTACAACCAACCGCCTTTACAAACAAGTACAGTAAACCCATATTACCAATTACAAAATCAACAGCCAATTTTAGTGCCTCAAGCAAATACGCAACAATACGGAGAACAGCCTCAAGGTCAGATGCAACAGTCAATGGATTTAAATCAACAACAATTCAATGCATTGAGTCAGTCTCAAGTTCCAGCTTATAACCAACAACAGTCACCAGTATATGTCCAACCTCAAGCGGAATCTTTGAATCAACAACCGATGGAAACGCAAAACCAACAATCAGACCCTTTCAGTCAGCAACAGCCATCGTCTTATAACCAACAGTCATTTGGCTCACAAAACCAGCAGCCAGTCGAAATTTATAAGCAACAACAAGCCCCAGCCTATAATATTCAACAACCTGTAGAATCATTTAGTGATCCACAAATGGGCAATTATAATCAACCACCAACATTGTCACAAAATCAATCTCCTACTGACACATTTAACCAACAGATGTCGGCTATTCAAAATCAAGCTCCAAAAGAAGTTTTTAACCAACCCCCTCAAGACGTATTTAGCCAGCCTGCGCAGGAATCTTTTAATCCACCTACAATGGAAACATTTAACAAACCCCAAACAGAACCACTTAGTTCATCTAATCAACCTCAAATGGATGGATTAAGCATTATTCAGCCTATAGGATCACCTGATCAATTGCAAATGGGATCACCAGACCAACAACAAAATATGGGATCACCAGACCAACAACAAAATATGGGATCACCAGACCAACAACAAAATATGGGATCACCAGACCAACAACAAAATGTGGGATCACCTGATCAACAGCAAATGGGATCACCTGATCAACAGCAAATGGGACAGCCTAACCCACAGCAAATGGAACAGCCTAACCAACAACAAATGGGACAACTTAACCCACAGCAAATCGGACAACCCATCCCACAGCAAGTAGGTCAGCCTAACCAACAGCAAATGGACTCGGTTAGCCAACCTCAGCTAAGCCCACCTGGCCCAGAGCCCGTGGAACAATTTGGACAATCTCAACCTTCATTTATTCAACCACAAAATGGTAATAACGTACCAGTAGATCCATATAGTCAATTGCAGATGAATTTATATAAGCAACCACAAACGGAATCTGGAAATCGGCCACTAGCAGAAGTAAATAATCAACCACAAGGATCGTTTAATAATCAACAATTAAACCCACCATACAATCCAATGGAAACAGCAATGAATGCTCCTGTGCAGGGAGATTCATTCACCCAGCAGCAAACTGATGCTTTTCAGCAGTCTCAAACACAAAGTAACAACCAATATGTAGAATCATTTCAAGTTCCACAGGCTCCACAGGTAGAACCATTTAGTCAACAACAAGATCCTTTAAAACCACCTCCAGTATATCCTTATAATCAACAGCAAGCCGACCCCTTGAAACAAATTCCAACAAATCAATATATTCAACAACCAGTGGATCAATACAAACCACCTCAAAACCAATTCTTGAATCAGCAACCAGCAGATTCTCATGGCCAACAAAGATCAGATTCTTTCAAATTATCACAAACTGATTCTTTGCAGACAGGACAAATCAATACATTCAATGTACCACAAAACAATCCCTATAAACCACAGCCTGAACAATTGTACAATCAACCTCAGGACCAATTTAGAAAACCAGAGCCAATGCAAGGACAGCAACTAAAAACACAACCCTTCAGCCAACAGCAAAATTCTTTTGCACAAGCACCATACAGGAATCCTCAAATAGAGGCATTTAGGCCGCCACCATCAGAAACAGAGGCAGACACGTATAATCCACTCGCTTTTCTGAATCAGAATGACGAAGAACCATTCAAAGTAGACTCATTTAAACCTCAACCCATCGAACCATACAAACAACTAAATTCAGAGATGTACAATAATAACCGACAATCATTCAAACCAGCACCGGTTGAACCCTACGAGCAACCACATAGTATACTACGTGATAGAGGACAACCACGTTCACCTCAGTCTGCGCCGTCCATGCAGCCATTTATCCAATCAAAAATACCAGCTTCATCACCAACTTTTGATGCAAGTCATATGCACAGTATACTGCGGGAACGACCTCCAAATGATCCGGAGCCTCCTCGTAGTGAAACCCAAACTTTTGAGCAAATTTATTCCCAATTCCGTGTGCCAGGGAGTGATACATCACAGCAGGGAGCCACGGAACAAACATTTGAGGAAGTTTATAGAAATCTGCACGACGGCTCTGCTGACTTGCCTCATGAAATGCAGTTGGAATCACGGTTTGACCAACCGTTTGAGCAGCAGTTAGAACAAACGAATGAAAGTCCTAAGATATTGAGCATGCCTCGGGCGGCTGATGGAAAGTAAGTACGCATTTGAACAACTCTGATTAATGTTTTCTTCTTTCCAGTAGTTTGATACGCCTGCACGTCATAAGGCTACTAATTTCAACTGGACATATTTCTCGACCAGTGCTGCCGTGCTTCTGCCATTCAATAATTTTGCAAGTTATATACAAAGACATGTGAATACCATTGAAATTGGATTAAATTTAATAGTCTAAGATATAACTATAATCATGTCTTAACTGGTATCACATGATTGTCATTATTTGGTCGATCATAATATAGTATTAATTAAAGCCGTTTGTTTTATAAAAGAAGATTTGATTAATGTATCATTACATGACAAATTGATACTAGCATCTGTTTTTTATTTCAGCGACGAAATTAAAGTGAGACCTCAAGAGCCCTTAGAGTTACCAGATTACTCTTACGACGTCAGACGTCAAAATGACAACGATTCGATTGTTACAATAAAATCAGAAACGACCTTAAGTCCCAGTAATTAAGTCGAATTGTTATATTAGGTTAGGTTAGTAAATAACACCAGGAATAAGAAACGAATAAAAATTACATTTTCTTTATTTTTAATTTAATTTAAATAAAATTATTAGAACCTTAATAGAGATTTTATCAATGACATAATATGAATATGTATATCCCATACATAGCACCTTACAGGCCTTAAAAATATACTGACACATTTAAAGGAAGAATTAAGTGTTAATAACCTTACAGACGTTACATGTAAAGAATAATAAATAAAACAAACTCAATTCAAAAACAATTTAATAACAAGATTTTTTTCTTTATTAGTTTGGTAGCGTTGCATATGGTCCAATAAGTCGAATCGCTTGGTCCTTTACTACAAAATAAGGAATTAAGACATCATCATCATCATCAGCCTGTTCTCGTCCACTACTAGACATAGGCCTCTCCAATGGCACGCCACTGCGCTCGATCTTCAGCTCTACGCATTTTTTTGGCTGGAAGGTGCCCTACACCACGCTTGCCTAGACGCGGCCTCAACGCGTTTACCCCAACGATCATCGGTTCTTCGACAAATGTGACCGGCCCACTGCCACTTCAGCTTGCTAATCCTTTGAGCTACGTCGGTAACTTTAGTATTGAATAAAGTGATAAGTACAAAATGTTAACTTATTACTAATATCCTTTGTAACTTCTGTCGTATTTGTAGTCGCAAAAGAAATTCCGTACCCTTGCTGAGCCGGAGCCCCAGTAGGGGCTCCGGCTGAAGTAAGGGTACGAACGAAATGGTTTTTAGTCCGTAAGAATTCGACACTCTTTCTCTCGCCTTATCCTAGGTGGGAGATCATCTCAAAAAAAAGTGGTTATAATATAATTATTTCAATAAATCGTACCTTTCCTATCAGTCCATGTCTTTTAAATATTTGTATTTGGCCAAATAACATCATGTTCCTTGATTTCGTACTTCATAGATTTACATACTTGACGTCTGCAATATAGTAAAATTGTTATAAAATACTTAATCAAACAGTAAATAATAATTTCTTGATGATATTACCAGATCAATTAATGGCAATAGTCTGTTAAGAGAAAGTAAAGTTCCTTTTAAAATACAAAATAGCCTACAAAGTCTAAGAAGAAAGAGGAGAGACAGTATTTATAAGGGCTACCGCAAGGAGGAAATATTTTGGACCCATGATGAAATATAAATGTAGACAAAGCATACCAGAAAAATAAGAACTTCATTTAAGACCTAACAATACCTACGTTTCTTCATCAGAAGACAGTAAACACTTCAATAATACACTAGATCGGGCTGTGCTTAGAAATAAGTAGGGTCCCATACATTGATATGCTTGGTTATAAACGCTGTTTAGTGCAATACCCATAACCATTTCTTTGTCGCCTGTAGTGGTTATCAAAGGTCCACCGTGGTCATTCTGTAATTTAAAAAAAAAATATAGCAATCGAAATGCACTTTTGTAAATGAAATGTGGAGAACTAAGGGGGAGGCCTTTGTTCAGCAGTGGACGTTTCTCGGCTGATGATGATGACGGTGAAGATGAAATGATATTTTTGGAAGGAACTACCTGAAAAAGTAATTTTAAAACAACACGAGGAATCTTTACTTAACTCCGTAATTAAGACTTTGACTGCCAACAAAAATCTGTTGTAGGCATAGCCTCCGCTAGCGCCGGTAAATTTTACGCCCCATGGCGTTTAATGTGTTAAAATCAATTTTAACTCTTTAAAACATGCCAACGGCATTATGTCCACTCATGTACATGTTGTACATGTGCATAAAGCAAAACATCAACAACAACATCAACCGCCTATAAGTGGCCAAAAAGCCTCTTCAGAACAAAACATAATATAGAATAAACATTTAAGGACCTACCTGACATATTCCTCCTAACTGCGACACCTGTATTATGTCTTTTCTAATGGCCGTTTGATTCTCTTTCAAATGGTTCAATTGAGTTTCATTCAACTTCGCTGTATATGTTGCCTGATATTCGTTTGCTTTTCGATTGAACGATACTTCAACCATTTCTAAACACTGAAACAGTAGATGACTATTTTTTATTTTTATTCACTACTTATGATATGACGCTTATGAGCGTGTAAGTGGGATGGTGAACCTTTTTTGTGTTAATTATCGTGATATTATAATATATTAGACACGTATTTATTTTTCTTACGGCAACAAATACTTTCGAAGATATATCGATTTGAAATAACGCGAAACGTCAGTTCTAGGTACATTTTGTACGTAGAAGAGACTTATTTGCTCTCACTTTCAAGCTTTGGTGCGTTTCATCTAAGAATAAGAAAAATATTTTTTTATTACCTAACTGACGGACTAAATATTTTTTTAATTTTCATACCCCGTCATCATCCCTATTCTATAGACAGTTATGCCAAATGTATAGAAGCTTCCAAAGAAAGATGAGAAGACTTGTACTGACCTCAACAGCAAGACTCAAATTGAAATTAGTATAATCACATTTATCAGGAGTCACAGAATTTTGGGTAGTTACAGCAGCGCCGGTCCGTTGCTTGGGTCGCTCTGGTAACCTTTGTGTACACAAGAAGTAATATTCCAGTGAAGCTGGAATTTGATTCCGACATAATGATTTGTTCGTCAAAACTGTGTATGCTTCCATTAGATATACGGAATTCGTATCGCTATTTATTTCTGGCTGTAAAATGAAAATGAAATTAAAAAACACATATGTTATAATTTTCACTTTGAAAGATAAAATCAATATCTTGCCTTGCTGTAAGCCTTATCTATACTTAATATTATAAAGCTTGTTTGTTTGTTTGTTTGTTTGAACGCGCTAATCTCCGGAACTACTGGTCCGATTTGAATAATTATTTTTGTGTTGAATACTGCATTTATCGAGAAAGGTTATAGGCTATAAAACATAACGCTATGACCAATAGGAGCCGAGCAGAGCGGGTGAAACCGCGTGGAAATAGCTAGTTAATTCTATGACTGGAGTTTAAAATTTGATACTCGTCCCAATTAATGACACATTGCCATTAATTTGTTTTAAATTCGATTAATAAATCCCAAAAAGGTATTCCATCAAAAAAACCTTGTTCGCTTTTTACAAAAAGCTGCTATTACATAGCTGAAACACAGCATAATTCTACTTAATTAGGCACGAAGATAATGCACTTAACCACTAAAGATAAATATCGTTTTTCGTCTTTCGTTCAACACTCGGAAGATATGACCGTTGCCGAACAGTGACGAAGATTTATATGTGCGTAATCACTTTTGGTGTACTGTATAATTCTTTTAAATACTTACTCCTTTAGGTTTAGCCGCACCCCAGCCTAGAACTAAACCAAAAGAGTTGGCTGTCTCTACTTCAATGTCATAGTTGATTGATATAGCTTGAGGTTCATAAGAGCATACAGTGCGGTAACTTGTATCAAAGAAGTTATATGGTTTCTCCACTATTCCTATTCCAATGTCGAATTTGACCCATAATGTGGCGTTGTAATCTGCAAAACGTATCGAAATAATATAAAACGTTGCAAACCGATAGTTAGAATATTAAATAGATCAGCACCGTCTATGGACGGTATGGACACACACGGCACCAGAAGACTGATTTGGAGTGATACCTTACAAAAAACCGACGTGAAACAACGCTTGCGCTGTGTTTCGTTGTCGCTTGCGTTGTGTCGAACAAGTCCCGCACGGTGCAATTCCCGCACGGAGCAATTCCCGCACGGAGCAATTCCCGCACGGAGCAATTCCCGCACGGAGAAATTCCCACACGGAACAATTCCTGCACGGAATAATTCCCGCACGGTGCAATTCCCGCACGGTGCAATTCCCGCACGGAGAAATTCCCGCATTGAGCTATTCCCGCACCTAGAAATTCCCACACGGAACAATTCCTGCACGGAGCAATTCCCGCACGGAGAAATTCCCGCACGGAGAAATTCCCGCACGGAGTAATTCAGACCTCTGGTGTTTCGAGTGCCCATGCGCGGTGGCAATTGCTATCAGGTGATCCGTCGTCTCGTTTACGGGTTTATACTATAAAAAAAATATATTCTTAAACCACCAGTTTACCTTTATAAACAATAACCTTAACGATTCTTTGCTTTCTCGTCCGAGTGCATTCGTCTTTGTCAATGTTATTTCCACTGACATACTTCTTGTACCCAGCTATAGCATAGATGTGAGTTACTTCAGTCAAACACGCTGCTGCCGTCAGTATTTGAGTCGGTGATATTATTACCCCTCCGCATAGCCACGAGTCTGGTTGATTTGCTGAGTATTGCGAATTGACCAGGTATACCTAGAATTGAAATATTATCTACTCTGTATTCTCTGGATAGAAGCATCAAACTACATGTGGAAAGCATTCCTCCTATTCGCCAGGGCCCGATCCAGCTGGGCAAAACAATATTTGCTGCCTTTAAGTTAGGCCATTTTTTTATCGCGATATTAATCCTCATGTCTTTCCTACGTCGTGGTGACGACGGTGTGTGTGGAACACTACGGTAACGCCTACATAGCGCTCCCCCACAGACAATCAGTCGCCCGTAGGCCTCTCCTATGGAGGTCGTAGATCGGCTACCTATCGGCGATCGGCTAGCTATTTCGAGCTTTCCCACACCAATGAGCTCATTGGTTAGGTTTACCTGTTGAGCTCAACAGGTTAGGTTTAGGTTAGGTACTAGCTTTTTCCTTAGGTTTAGGTTAGGTTTAGGTTAGGTTTAGGTTCGGTTTAGGTTAGGTTTAGGTTAGGTTTAGGTTAGGTTTAGGTTAGGTTTAGGTTAGGTTTAGGTTAGGTTTAGGTTGGGTTTAGGTTAGGTTTAGGTTGGGTTTAGGTTAGGTTTAGGTTAGGTTTAGGTTAGGTTTAGGTTAGGTTTAGGTTAGGTTTAGGTTAGGTTTAGGTTAGGTTTAGGTTAGGTTTAGGTTAGGTTTAGGTTAGGTTTAGGTTAGGTTTAGGTTAGGTTTAGGTTAGGTTTAGGTTAGGTTTAGGTTAGGTTTAGGTTAGGTTTAGGTTAGGTTTAGGTTAGGTTTAGGTTAGGTTTAGGTTAGGTTTAGGTTAGGTTTAGGTTAGGTTTAGGTTAGGTTTAGGTTAGGTTTAGGTTAGGTTTAGGTTAGGTTTAGGTTAGGTTTAGGTTAGGTTTAGGTTAGGTTTAGGTTAGGTTTAGGTTAGGTTTAGGTTAGGTTTAGGTTAGGTTTAGGTTAGGTTTAGGTTAGGTTTAGGTTAGGTTTAGGTTAGGTTTAGGTTAGGTTTAGGTTAGGTTTAGGTTAGGTTTAGGTTAGGTTTAGGTTAGGTTTAGGTTAGGTTTAGGTTAGGTTTAGGTTAGGTTTAGGTTAGGTTTAGGTTAGGTTTAGGTTAGGTTTAGGTTAGGTTTAGGTTAGGTTTAGGTTAGGTTTAGGTTAGGTTTAGGTTAGGTTTAGGTTAGGTTTAGGTTAGGTTTAGGTTAGGTTTAGGTTAGGTTTAGGTTAGGTTTAGGTTAGGTTTAGGTTAGGTTTAGGTTAGGTTTAGGTTAGGTTTAGGTTAGGTTTAGGTTAGGTTTAGGTTAGGTTTAGGTTAGGTTTAGGTTAGGTTTAGGTTAGGTTTAGGTTAGGTTTAGGTTAGGTTTAGGTTAGGCTTAGGTAGGTTTAGGTTAGGTTTAGGTTAGGTTTAGGTTAGGTTAGGTTAGGTTTAGGTTAGGTTTAGGTTAGGTTTAGGTTAGGTTTAGGAACTATCTGTCATTTTATAAAGGAGTATCAAAAATATTCATAGAATTGAGTAACTTTTCAGTACCTATTCGACTGAATGACGAGAACTTAGAAGAATCAAAAGAAATAAAATAGTGATACTTACAAGAAAAAGTTGAAAATTAATGGAACATTATACCCTATAAAAATAATATTATGTAGTTCAAGGTCTTGCTAGAAGACTTACCATATAATTCTTCCCAGTTTCAACGACTTTCCCATTGGTTATTCTTCTGTCACACAGGCTAACTGTACAGTGTAAACGTGTTTATGGATAAGACAATTTTGTAAACAAAATCTTATAAAAGTAATTATAGACTTTACAATTTTTGAATAAGTTCTTCTTTAGAGTACATTGAGAAAGTAACGCAATTAGTTGTTCTATACTTTTCCATTGATCAAACAATTAATAAACCTGTACCCTTAGTATAAGTTTGCTTTACGTTTAAAATAATCGAAACGAGAGCGTGTTCGGCGCTGTGATTGGCCGGCTCGAATAAACCAACCAATTAGAGGTCCGAACGCACTCTCATTTCGATCTCGCTAAACGTAAAGCGAACTCGTCGAAAACCCCTGAAGATTTTAAACCCGCCTGTCAGGCGTAGAATTATAGTAAACCCCTTTTACATAGAGGAGGCCCATAGCCCAAAAGTAGGCTGCCATGTACGGCTGATGTGAAGACTGGACTAATGCCTAATCCGTATAAACTTAGTAATATACTTAACTCTGAAGGAGGCAATACAAATGAAGAAACAAGTATAAAATATGTTCAACATGACTTTTTCTCCTAAACGAAATAGCAATAACTCTACAAAATCTCTTAACGTTATTAACGATGTGAAACCAAGCGGAGAATAATAGTATTATGAGGCCTAGTCATGGAAGGTCTTTCTCAAAGAAAACGCTTTGCAGAAATGAAGTTGAAAGTCATTTACTTTTATAATTTATTATTTATTCACTTAACACTTATTTCAAAACAATATTGATCACATAAGAAAACTAGGTAAGCGCCTATGAGACTAGATTACAGAGCAGCATCGGAAGACGTGCCCAAAAGCAAATAGAACGTCGGCGGCACCAACAAAATTTAGGGTCCCCTATGAGGTGTCCAGGGCGCTCTCTGGATTCACACCGTCTCTGATTATTCACAAAAATCCTTTAATAAATCTCCCGAACAACGCCAATCCTGGTTGATTGATCTTCTGGTACCACGGTTCCTTCTTCAGTCGGCCCCACCAGTCGTGAAGCCTTCTGTACTTCGAATGTATAGGCACGATACAGTCTAAGGAAGATATAGTAGTGACACACGATATGTCGGCCAAGGTCAAGCAATCCCCAGCCATGTATTGATCCGTGAGATACTTCTCAGCAACATCATAACATTCCTTTATATCTGTCTCCTGTGCCTCCGTCATTGGTACTCCATGCTTAACAACACTATAAATAACAGTCTTCAACCTTGGAAAGAGTATAGATGCGTCAAAAAACAAGCGTTGATTGACTATCGCTCTTGTTGCGTCGTCCTTAGGGTACAAATTCTCGTGCTCCTTGCCATATTTTGACACAAGATATATCATGATTGCATGGCTGTCCTGTAGAACTAATCCATCGTCTTCTAATAGTGGAACTGTGTGTAATGGATTCTTGTCTAAATACTCAGGGCTGAATTGTTGTCTTGAAGGCAGATTCACTTCGCGAGTTTCGACTTTAAGACCGAGTAATTCTGTGAGGATGAGCGTCGCGCGAGCCGGCGGACTGACATCGGTTTTGTGTATTATAATCGGCATGACGTCAGGCGGCGACGGCGATTTAGTAGTGACTGGAGTTGTTTTAAACATTGTCACTCGCTTATCATCCTGATATACAAATACGACTTATCTATACATTTATTTATCTTTTGATATTTCAACCGCATTGGGCTGTGTATTGGTCAACGTGCAAATGACGTCATTCGGTACTTTTGAGCTCGAGTGTCATTATGTTACAATTCTATCCTTGGTGAGATATATATGTAATAGAGGTGGGTTGTAACAGGTTAAACACTATATCTGTTATAGCTGTTACTGTTACATAAAAATAACAGATCCAAATATCTGTTACTAAATAACAGCCTGTTATTATTGTACGGACGATAAAACGTCTTCTTTATCTAGTACATACTCTTTAAAACCGAAAATCGTATAGAAAATAGATATAAAAGAGCATTTTTATTTATGTCGTCCAGTTACTACTACAAATTTGAATAAATAAATAATTGGCTGGCCAAAAAAGTAAAATCGTAAAACTCAAATTTTTTAAACACGAATTCCGTTAAATCAAAGAATTAGTTACATTATAAATAGATACGATCAAAATTTCACTTTTTTTAAGTTTTCAATTCTTTATTACGTTCGCGTTGCGTGTTGGTTGGCTGGTCTAAAACAATTTAATATGTCTATATTAAATTGCAATTATTTTGAAAAAACAAAATTTTCAAATAAAAAAAATATATATATATATAAATTGTAATTATTTTGAAACAACAAAATTTTCTCTATGGCAATTTCAGTTAAAACTGAAATTGCCATAGAGAAAATTAAATAAATTATACGTATTTTTTAAAATGGTCACTGGTCAGGCCTTATAACACTTGACAGGTAATGCAACTAAATATAGAAGTCACTTTTTCCTTACTATTTGTTCTTGCAAGACCACCGACTATATTTTAGGACTAATAAATACTAGGTGCTTCTCTTTTTAGCGTCGTTGAATCGCTTTAGTAAGAGTGAGAAGTAAACATATTCCGAAATAAATAATAGGTGTGTCTCTTTTCGCAAAGGTCATTCATTAATGAGGAAAAGAGAGAGAGATTGAATACGCATGTACAACAAAGTAACAGCCGTACGTAGAAACCTATGGTATTGGTAACAACTAACAGTTAGTTTGTGTAAGGACTGTTACAATGAATAATAGTAATAGCCGTGGTAACAGGATTTGAGGGTCTGTTATTAAATTAACAGATAAAATATGTTGGCAGTAACAGTTGTTGTTAGTTATTTGTAGATATCTGTTACTTTTATCGGTTACGATAAATATGCCTCACTCCTAGTATGTAATATTAGCTCAGTGAGACTTAACTAGGATTTGCAAATGGATCGTTAGGATAATGCTACAGATACTGCATTTGTTTATGTAAAAACATATTATAATCATGAAACCATATGTTGTCATATTTGAGGATATAACATATTACGAGGATATACTACATAGTATAAAACAAAGTCGCTATTTTTGCTTTTACTAGTCCACGTTTGGGTCATTACTGCAAAATTTGTGGTTGGTAGTCTTTAAAATAAGCAAACTTTAAATCCTAGATTATCTCAGGCAGAATTACAAGGTGTTCTAGGTACTCAACACCTTTTAAACCTGCTTCGCCATTAAAAGGGTAAGGTAATAAAATAAAAACATATTATATGCTAACTACTTCTATATCAGGGAAATCATCATCAGCATTAACATCAGCGTCATTTGTTCTGAGAGACGAATGATTCTTTGTAGTCGTCTCCGTCGTCGGTGGCTCTTCCATGAGAGTCCTTAGTCTTCGCGCTGGATCAGAGTCCACTGAATGTTCAAGTACCTCATAGCCGTCTAACATATCTGCTGGACAATTCTTCCGTCTGGAATAAGGTATCAATAAAATAAAAATGATGGCTTTAAAAGATATAAACTACTCTAAGTTAAACTTCTTAAAACACCTTTACACGGCATGGAAGTGAGGTTGCCAAAGGCCCTTTTCTACCATCCCTAAAAGGCTGGCAACCAACTTGTAATATCTAGGGTACAACCTGGATGTCCAAGTCTCGAGTGAATATGTTACTTCTAGGCAGTTGTACCTAATCGTAAGCCGCACGCTTACCATCAGGCGAAATGCCTAACGCCGAGCCATTACCAATAAAAAAGTCTCCTCTAGAATACGAGTACCCGAGATTATTTCACCTATGCATGTTACCATCAAGTGATCTGTCTGCTCGTTTACCGTCATATGTACTGATTAATGATTATAACATTACTTACGTGGAACCTTCCTTATTATCTGTCAACAGACACTTTATAATCTCGCCAGCAGCCGCTGTGCTGATAAATAAGTATGGACCAATACAGTTGTAGTCAGCATCGTACAGACTGTTCACTGCTATTCCTACCAGGAGCTCTGTTGTGCCCACCCATGTGATTAGAGGGCCGCCATGATCGTTCTGTTATGTTTAAAAATTAATTTAATCACCATATAACCATATCTATGTAATATTGAGTGTTAGTGGAAAATTGTAGTTCTTCCTTCCGCTTTCCCCAAATAGAAGAAAGCGTAAATCGCTTTTCGCCAATTATGAATCATATGTAATAGAAACGATATGGACATAATAATATTGGTCCCTATTTATGCTATTATTGAGAAACCTATAATCATTTCCCTCCACTCAAAAATTAAACCAAAGACTGCTGGGCCATCGGACGACTGTGAAGTCCTCGATGACTTTTATTACATGACTGTAGATAAATAATTGGGTGATTTTACATACAAAGGAACAGTGACTTATAATCCTTGTTAGGACATAAATATCTTTATCTTTTACCTGACAAATTCCTTGTCTTCTAGATTGTGATTGTATTGTTTCATTTTTATTGTTATTGCCATTAATTCTACGTGTTTCATTTAACGTTACATTAACCGAATTGGCTTTTCGTGTATTCGCAAAATTAATATCATCAAAATCATTGCACTGCAAAAGAAAATTAGGTACAAGTGTAAGTAATGTGGATGTGATTGTAAGGAAAACAGACACTCAAAAGTCCAAAGGGTCTTCAAACGCTTGAAATTTTTGGAGCAAATCAATATCAGTTTAAAAAATGTTCCAAAAGAACGTCACTATTGACCATAATATACCTTACTACCGTACTTAGAGGTATTTATTGATTACTTAAACTATTTGTTAGTAACGATTTTGTATCGAAAACAATTACCTGGGTTAAGTAACCATCAAATGACTCTGTATATGGCGGTTAATCAACCATCAGAAATACAATAGCTACTTAATAAATGAAAAAGTGACACAAACATACCTCCTCATCAAAATTCAAGTCATCGGCCATCTGACCTTGCCGTCGCATGTTCACACATTTATTATAAGCCTTTTCTTCTATGTTCTCAATAATGTACCCTTCAGCATCAAGCATTCCTTTACCATTAGTACAAACCATATATTTCTCAATCGTCTCTGTTAAGCCGTTCCCTTTAAATTGCTCTATGCATTCTTGCCTGTCTCTTATGGTTGTGGACACTTCTCGAAGGGTCTCTGAGTTCCGATCTACTAGGTCATGTGTCTGGTGGGGAGAAGTGGTATAGCTATTTAAAGTGAAGTGTGTTTAAATATCACCTGCCCGTGACAATCTATTGCTGGACTGAGAACCTCCTCTATATAAGAGGCGTTTGCCGTCTTATCCATGCTTGGCAAACGCGTCGAAGATCGCACTTTCAGGTTTGTCAGAGTGCGGTCTTTATTGTTTAGTTTCACCCGCTAAACGATAGTTGGGGATAGTGACACAGAGGATTCGTTTGCTACATTGCTGTGAATGCGTTTGGCGTGTACGCATAGCTTATAGTTATAGCACTGGTGGAAACGGACTCAGCTAAGATGTTTTTATATGGAAGGATTCGACTATGGATGCGTGCCCTGGATGTGTGGTTTGAACTTGTTTGGCTGGCTTCCCTACTATCGATAAATTTACTTAGTGGCGACGCATCTTCATAGCAGATCTTACTTGAACCGCTAAATAGCTTAGTATCAGTGGAAACAATCACTTAGTTTCAATACATCCTCGCAGCATAGCTACATCTCTGGTGGAAAAGCACCCTGACAACTATGTATTCTACTGGACTACCACCACATGACAAGCCCCCAGTTTTATACCTTTGAGGAATCTTAATACTTTTGAAAAATCCTCAATCTTACCTTACTTCCTCGATCACGCCCCCATCCCAAAGCAACAACACTAGTTCCTATCTTACTATCCACGTTTACATTATAGTTTATCTCAATAGCGGCCGGTACATACGAACAGTAGACTCGGAATGACATATCCGCGAAGTTATATGGTTTTTCTACCGTCGCCACTCCAATGTCTAAGGACATCCATCGTGTGGTGTTCTTGTATTCATGTACGTGGGCTAAATGCTCTGTAATGGAAAACCAGATTTCTTTATGCTCTTATGTCATAAATCTCGTCTGCAAAACCCAAAGTCAAAGTCAAGTTATGCTTTTTTTGAGATCCAAAAAAATCATCCAATGACTTCTCCTGCCTTGCGCGAGGCGAGAAAAAGTGTCAGTCTCTTACTGACTAAAAACCACCCCGTTCCTTCTCCTGCTTTTCGAGCCGGAGCCACGGTAAACCCGCTAGGTAGTCCGCAGCTCCGGATCAGGCATCAGCCCTACTGGGCCCCATCTGTGGTGGTCTGACGGCTCTTAGAGGCGCGCGCGGAACGCGACGCGCCGCACGCACGGGTCTGGTTCTGTTCGGGCGGTGAGCTCTCCATTCCATACTTTTTTTTTAATATAAAAAGTAAACTCTATTGTCATACACATAAATCCAATACGTCGGTTCGTCGAAATCCCCTATTGCCCTATTCGATAGTTGGACATGCAAAGATACAGAAATTGTAATAATTTTCACAATCTAACTTATCGCAGTTATGAATTGTCCGAGCTTATTGGCTTGATAAAAACTGTACAAAATATGTGTCATTTCGTTATTCAAAAGAGCAATATCAGAACTCCATATGAAATTGTTTCATATGCTTACACACTGCTGGACTATAAGCCATAACTATTTTCTAGCCACATTTTTTTGAGGAGGGAACATCATCCAATGAATTCTCTCGCCTTGAGCTAGGCGAGAGGGAGTGTCAGACTTTTACTGACTAAAAACCACCCCGTTCCTACTGCTGCTTTTCGAGCCGGAGCCCCGGTAAACCCACTGGTCCGCAGCTCCAGATTTTCTACACGCTTGGCAGTCAAATTGAAGATAGCAATTTAAAATATTTTATCACCGACCACTACTATCCGGTCTCAGTTAATTTGATTCCTTTTGTTTTCATTCAAACTCACAAACAAACTTACCTCGTGGCACACGAATCTTAACAATCTTCTGTTTCTTTATCCTAGTGCAATTATCTTTGTCTAAGTCCATACCGCTAACATATTTCCTATAGCCAGCTATGGCGTATATGTTGTCTAAGTCTATGATACAGGCGGCAGATGTCAGTATTTGCGTTGTAGTGACCAGAGCACCACCGCATAGCCAGGAATCGTACATCTGATTTGAATCGTGAACCTTTACTAGGTAGACCTGGAAGTATAGATGGTGGGAAAGTGGTTTCAATGGAGAATTGGTTCTTTTTGTTATGATTTTCTTTTAAAAAAGCGTTGCCCCACACTATTTCTCCTGTATCGTGGCAATCTAAAAACTTCAAGATTAGATTCAGAGAACACTGTTAGAGAAGTAGGATTAATAGCAAATGTAAGCTTTATTTTACTTTAAATAGTATTCCACTCACCATGAACCTCTTCTCTGCTCTCGTCCGCATACCTTTAACAAGTCTTCGCTGGCACAAACTGACTGTAATATTTAGATAATTATTCATTAAAAGCAACGTCACACCTTTTATTCCCGAAGGCACATTAGGGCACGTAATACCGCTATACGATGTACACCCACTTTTTAACATTTGTGTTATAAGTCCCATGTAGGGGGTGAGTCTATTGCCATACTAGACATAATTCCAGACTCTGTGCTATTACTGAGAATTTTTCGTAAAAACCGAGAAAAGCGGAATAATACTTTGTCCAACCCGGGAATCGAACCCAAGACCTCTTGCCTGGCAGTCGCACTTGCGACCACTCGACCAACGATTTAATAATTAGCAGCAGCCATAATTAGCAGTTAATTATACATCAAATAGTTATAAAATAATATAAAAAATTAATCAAACATTTTGAAATGAGTACTTAACATTTAGAAACACAATTAGAATTAAATAAGTAATCCTTAACGACATCACACACTTTTAATTGTAAATTACAATTTCTTTAAAACACTTTCAGCCAAATCAAATTAAAATTCTCAAGTCGTTCTTGATACATGACTATAATGCATTTTACTACTTGAAACAAGCGATTGGTTCGCTCAAAAATAGCTACCAATGAAAGGAGTTTGTTAAAAATAACAATTTTCTGTAGCAATCAAGCGTGTCAGTTTGTGATTGGATTATTAAATATTTCTTACCAAATCTAATATAATTATGTGTGTGTGTATGTTGTATGTATAATTTTTTAAGTGAGGGAGAGCCTTGCTTCGGCACGAATGGGCCGGCTCGACCGGAGTTATCTGCGGTTCCCGGAGGCCCAATTGTGTGTGGAAGGGGTAAAAGGGTTTAAGCTGACTTGGGTGATAGGATACTTTTTATCGAAGCCGTTAGCAGAAGCTAGTCTAAGCTAGTCTAGCTGCAGATTTGCTGACTAGAGATACAATTTTGACATAAACTCCATACAAAATGTGTCAAAATTGTATCTGTAGTAAGCGAATCTATAGACAGATAGGTTATTGGAATTGGTCGTAAGGAAATAAAACCATTGATAGCTAATAACGAAATTTATTTACACGTTAAAATATCATATACCTATCACTTATAACATTTTTTGAAAATAGCTATCGTAATCACCATCTTTAATATACAAAATCTATGGTTACATGGGTACACTCATTACCTTTACAAAATTTACAAACATTCAACGTTTATACTTAACAATAAAAGAATGCTTAAAAATCTAAAGTGTTGGATATAAAAATTATGGAATCTTTTTAAAGTTTTATTTTTTTATTTTAAAGTCATAGATTAATCATTAAAAAGGTAACGCATAGTGATGGGACACATGTTATCGATATCGATATTAACTTTGTAACTATGTCACCGCACTACGCCTTACCTAATACAGTAATTACCTAAAAATTCAGACAATAGTATTCTTAAAAATATACTTTTCAAATGTCCCTAACTATTCTATAAACAAAACGATTTCCATTATTTATTTTGGGGCGTCGATAATTTATTTGCATTCGCCAATAAAGCCGTGTGGTTAAAAAATGCCATGTATTTATGAATAAAATATAATATCATGGACTAAGGCGGATTTTGTTGACGTATTTGTTATAAAAACACGAGATTTGGGAAGACTGTGATTTATTTATTTATTTATGTAGCCAACAGAACAACGTTCTCCAATTTCCTCATGGAATTTTGGACTTTATTACAAAGGCATGAAGTATAAAATCCGTTGATGACGCTTGAAAATAATCTTTATTTACTCTAAATATTTTGTTAAAAGGAAGACCTATTTTCTTTATTTCACGTTTATGAGCCTAAAGCTAAACGCTTTAAAGACTATTTTGCAATGCTTAAATATGATATTCTGGCTTAGTCTTTTTAAAAATGGCCTTTATTGGCGTATGCAAATAAGAACCTTATTACAATAAAACACGTAGCAACAATAATAGTATTTAGAGAGCTACCTAACCAAATATGGAAATTCCTTACGCGAAAATTTTATATCAGTCAATATGAAACAAACCTATACATATTTTTATTTATTTATTCAACACCGTTATCAACAATTTTGGCTTTATTTAAGGGCTATACTTGATTGATGAAATTATAAATCTCCAATACAAATATACACCTTAAACAAATACCTACAAAGTGTATTTTGGAATAACATTACGATAGTAAAAATACACTATGATTGGACGAAAAATCGAATATAAGGGGTAATATTCATTTTAAATATATCTCGAACACAACAAGACTTTTTGTTTGAAAAAAGTTTAAAAGAAAAATAAGATAAAAGTTACTTTTCACTATACTGGAGTCTAACTTAGTATATCTTGGAAAAACGTCGTAAAACAAGTCAAATGATGATTGAAATCTCATCTTTAATATCACGTGATAAGGTCTGATATTGAAAGTAAGAACACTAAATACTCCAGGTTGAATAAAATGTGAAAACAACTTTATTAAAAAATAGTATTTTCTTACTCCCATACTACTGTTAAAAACATTGAGTAAAAGATTCAACTTATAATATTGTGATTTCCATGTTTTACGAAAAAAAATCATGTTAACATTTTAACAGTAATATGAGAGCTTTATTAAACTCACTGTTTTGACGGAATGAGCGAGACAGAGTGCCTATTGCTCGTTGGTTTTACGTTAACGCGATCAACACGTTACTGCGTTTAGCTATCTGATTGGTTGGTTAAATGGAGTTGGCCAATCAGAGCGTCGAACGTCATAAGTGCGTTGGGCGATCTGATTGGTTCGTTAAACGGAGCTGGCCAATCAGAGCTCCGAATATCCATCATAATTGGTGCTCTGATTGGTTGGCTACTTTGGAGCAGGCCAATCAGAGAGCTGAACGTCATAATTCATAAGTTGATCACGTTAACGTAAAACAAACTCGCACTAGACCACAAGAACCTTCTCTATTTACACACATATCCATATAAAAAACCTGTTTTACCGTTCTTGTTTCATTTCTGTCTTGCTCTCCCATTTTAAACCGTGAGTCATAGTCTATAGGTACTATTATTATAAAACCGATTATTGTACAGAATGGTCAAAAATATTGTTTTTGTTACACTAACCCTATACGAAATTACTTATGAAGTGTATCATGGTATGATAAGACTTGAGATCGTTTTTCTTCATTCGGATGCTTTCGAAACTCAAGAAGATTGATAAAGGAGGAACGAATAGAAGTTTTGTCCAATATTTGTTGACACAAATACAGATACAAGGTAATTAAGTGATCGTTACAAAAATGTACCTTGCTCGAATGTATTTTAGGTGTTTAGTCAATTGATTTGTATAACAACAGTATGTTATACTAGGCACCATGTTCATTCACTGTAAATAAGATATGAAAGAATATTTTATTACATTAAGTACTTAAAACAGAATATCCGAGCATCCGAAAGCGTACAAACGACCATCATTAACGTCTACTTTCACTTGTTTATGCAAGGCAAACATACAATTTTGAATGGTAATACCTCAAGCCATAAAGGTTATATTCGCTTGTCACAGACACTGAGTCAGCAGTACACAAGAAAGTATAGACATTTTACCTCACGTAATAAGGTCTAAATTCGCCTGTCAAGTCAGCTGTATACATATAAATAAGTAACATCGTATAGGGTAAGTAATATGATGAAGTTTCACCGGTACTGAGAGGTCTGCGGCCGACGACAATGGCTCGCGATGGTTTTGAAGCACTCGTCACAGACTCGTACTGGCTTCAACTGCCCGTAGCGCGGCAGGGGAATTGAATTCGAACTGCATGATGCGCAGAATACTTTTCCTGGAAGGATAATTATTTGGTTTAGTTTTTACACCTTTCTATGTCCGACAAACACACCGAGAGATGCTTCGAAGGCGCGTTCTTTCTCTGTAAGCGATGTATAAAGATGAGCTATACATAGCTCAATTCAGCATAGCACTTTTTACCACTATGTTATTTGTCCAATAACTACACCTGTCGAATATTGATCGGCCAATGGTGTGACACTAGCTAATATGGTAGTATCCTAAATTATTGTCTAATGTCAGTCTTGTACATTAATTTAAAACATTACACACGTATTGTTTCTTTTTTTACAAAATTATTTAACTGTGTGCAATAAAGAATTGAATGTATTTTATGTGATTACATGGTGGACTGGTTAAATCCTGTAATGTGCCTCTTTTTCATTTATACAGCTAGTTAGCTGTCGTTTCTGTCCTTTCTGCCTACCAGCAAAGAACAAAAGTGTCTGTATGTATGTTTGTACGTACCGCAGTTCCTGCAGTGGTGCCTGCGGCGGAAGGCGGTGAAGTGCGCGGCGCAGCGCATGCAGGCGGGGGCCGCGATGTCCGGCACCCACTCCGGGAGACGCTCGGGGGGCGCGCTCGAACTGGGGGGGGGATTTATTTTATTTATTATTTATTTTTAGGCCTTAACGCTATGTTTGAGCATTAAGAATACAAGAGTGTAAATAGAGTCTCAGAATTAATAGTTCAAAAAGAAGAAATGTACAGCATGACAACCGAATCATTTTGGAAGTAGCATTAGATGATTATCACGCGACACGGCACATCTGCATGTAAAAGAAACAAAAACGCAACGCAGTCAAGCTGCGACGACCAAGTATTATCATCAACGGATTTACATATAAGAGATCAATGAGACATGAGATCCGCTTCATCGCTTACCATAGTTGTAGGTACGATGAAGTACCAAGTAATAATCAATTGATTGGTACTTCATCGGTACCAAGTAATAATCAATTTATTAAAAATCTATTTTAACGACATACTACAAAAACAAATCATACCTGTATGTAAGATCTCCAGTAGACACCGAAGCCTGTAGATTCCCAGTATTATCGAGCGACTTGCGCCTGGCGGGGGGCGCGGCGGGCGCGGGGGGCACGGGCCGTGCGCCCCCCTCCGACGTGGAGTCCGACGTACTGTCCGCGTACACTTCCTCCGCGGAGTACACGCTGTCGAATGAGCTGCCTGCAATCGTGATATTGGGTTTGTTTGATTATTCACTGTTTTTGTACTAAGTAGGAATTTGAGAAGCCAGGATTTCAGGTAATTAGACACCAGTGACTAATGCTGTAGAGTTTAAGTAACATTTTGAGACAATTAATTAAAAACCACTCAAAGGCTATTTTGTTTTTAACCAAGAGAGTGGCTATGACGAATGTTCACGAATATGATTGCGAACATAACTAGGAAGTGGGCACCACCTACTACATGGGACTTATAACCAACTGGTGATGGCTTTTCCCCTTCCGGGAATAAAGGGATATCACGTCATAATAAAAACATTAATTTACGTGAGTAAACCGTGATTTTTTTAAATTTAGTAAGTCTCACGATAGTTTAATTATAAAAATATTGTAGCTATAAACAATAAACTTACCATTCTGTATAACCTGATCCTCAGTAGCTTCATACTCAATAGCAGGAGTTTTCTCCTCGACCGGTTCGGGCGGATCGGGCGACTGGTTCATTAAGAACACAGACTTCAATATATTGCGCAAATCCGCCGCGAAGTTCGTTTGCAATTGGTCCGCTACACCGGCGATACATACGAACAGGCGGTGGATTAGGTCTTCGCTTGATCTGGAATTTGGAAAATTTATTTTTATTGCGTTGGTAGTAAGGTTAGGTTTTGTGTGTAATTTCTTTATCATTTTTCTGTAGAATATAGATAATTGTTTCTTGATTTATGTTTGTGATATATTTGTTCTACTAATAACTACTATAAATCACCCTTGTAAACTATCGAGTTTCATGTTTATATTCATGCAATACTGTAATATATTGTTATTCACATTCTTTGACATGTGGCTATACTTTCAACTAGTAATATAAAGGCTGCTCCTTATTGTTAAATACCAGACATATATCTTTGTAAACGAACTAATGTGAGTTAATTTCCGCATTTGGCAACTAAGGGCCCGATAAAGCTCGAAAATAATCGAGCATGCTCGTAATGCGTAATCACATAAACATGATGTATTTTAGTATAGATATACTAACTTGAACTTCCCCCGTGCATGTTGCCTGGCCGCTAGTTCCTGCGCCTGCAACGCGAGCGCTATTTGTTCGTCGTCTGCGCATTCCGACGCACCGCATGATGTGCCACTGGAATAAAACACAAGAATTTTATTAATATTGCAACACTCCAGATTACTTAATAGTAATAACTGCATTTATATCAACACTAGCTTCTACCAGCAACTTTGCCCATGGTATAGATAGTGGTTGATTTTAACATCTGTAGCAGTAGTCAAATAAATATTTTATTTGTTTTTAACTGATTTCCCAAAAAAGAGGTTCTCAACTTGACCGGTAAGTTTTTTATTCTATGTCAATTTCAATAGTCTATTTCTTGTACAAGGGTCTATGTTAACTTAGATTTAACTAATAAAGTATTGCACTCACCTTTCATCAACAAAATGATCCAAATTCAACCTTAAAGGACTATTCTGGTTCTGTGTCGACCGGTTATCTAATATCACCATACCGGGCGACCAGATCTTACTCTTCTTCTTTTTACTCTTACTACTGGACTTTCTACTCTTCTTCGGTCGGGACTGGGACGGTCCCACGTCCGCGTTAGAACTAACATTATTGTCTTCGTCAACTAGCGAACTAATCTTCTTATCGGACTCTCTGTGTCTCCTCAGTTCAGTGATCACTTCGTCGATAGTCCTGTACTCTTCTTCAGTAGCATTCGCTCCCCAGTCTTGCAACACTCGCCTCGCCTCGCTATTTACATTGGTCGCCTCGTTCAACCCTTCCTCGTCCGAACTTAACCTATTTATAACCTTATTCATTATAGTGGACGACGAGCCCGCCTCGTTCTTACTGCTGTCGTCTTCAACGTAATTAATATTTACAGTAACGTCGCTATTTACATCGGAAAAGGAACTTTCTAACGTGTTTTTGGTGTGTTTGTCGTCGTCTGCCTCCGCGTCCGGACTCTTTAGTACCCTGTTTTGTTGCATGAAGTGATTGTCTTTGATTTCCTTACTCTGGTCGGAATCGGGCGACCTATCTAAACTAGTGTTCTCAGTACTGACGCCCGAGTCGACCGGCGACTCGTGTTCGCTCTCGTATCCTAGCATAAACTTAACTCTCTCGTCCTCTCTGTCTAGCGTCATCTTAGCCGAATGGAAACTCGTGTTATCACCGTCCGCAGCGTCGTTATCAACTAAATTATGATACTCTTCATTTGTTAGTAGGAGCGAACTTAAATTAGCGTTAGCTATCGATATATTAGTATTTACTATGTCCGCGTCAATATTGTCAGGGATAATGAGCGGGAGATCAGAGTTCAGCATGGCTCCGTTGATATCGGCGCCGGATTCGTCTTCCTGGTTGAAGACGGCTGAGTTGTTGTGAGAGAGGGAAGATAGTACGGCGGGCTCGTGACTGATGGCGTTGGGTATGAGATACCCGTGACTCGTTGAAGGCAAACAGCTTAATTGTTCGTTTCTGGGTCCGGAGAAGCCGTACGCTTCGGAATCGTCAGTCGATATAAGTGTAGGGACGTCGTTTGTGGAGAAGGAGTGCATTTGGTTGTGGTCGAGTATGTCGACGTCGCTGGCGGCGATGGAAGAGAGTCTGTCAGCGATTTCAGTGACCTGGTCGTTTAGAGAGGTGACGAGGTCGTGGTCTGGTACAGGCCGGGTTTCAGGGGCGGCGTGTATGACCAGGGGATCGAACATCATGAGCCCGCTGGTGGAGAGATTTCTTAGCGACGAGAGCTCACTGGGCTCCGTTTTGCTGGTCTTCCTAGTCCTATCGATGTAGTCCTTGCTGTCGTTAGTGTGGAATGTGTCAGTGCTAGTTGTGTCGGAGTACAGTCGGGTGTGACTGTCGTGTTCCGATTCATGTCCCGTAGTGTCGGCCGTGCCCTCACTGAGCCGACGTAGTCCGTCTATGATTGGAGTCATCACTTCTATGTTGTCGGGAAGGTAGTCGCCGTCGGCTATCGGTTCACTTGAGCTGAGGATAAGAAAATAAAGGTGTTATTTCTTCACATGATTTTAACAAGTACATTCTAACTGTTCATAAGTATCAGGTTGTTTAGGATGTTTGTTTAAATAACTATAAAAAGTAAAAGCTACTAATAGGTAGCCTCGTCCATATAATTCTAGGATCGCCCTAAAATGCCCATCTTACAACCTATGACATAAAGTTTATAACTTTACGAACATAGTGTAACATTTATAAGTAGCTCTTGTATCTAACAAAACATACCTCACTTGCAAAGAAGTAAGTTGAGAGGACTTAAAATTATAATACGGTGTTCAAACATCTTGAAATACAATATCGTCACGCCCTTTATCCCCGAAGTAGTAGACAGAGATGCACATTATGTATAATGTACATCTTGAAATAAATCCTCCAATTATTAATTACCTGGGCTGCGAGTACAGGTCTCGGCAGTTGGCGTGGTCTGCGTAGAACCGAGACACGAACTCTCCGAGATCTGGGTACGGACACGACCAGTCGTTTGATGTTTCCGGATCTGGGAATACAGAATACATTTTTTTTAGTTAAATATTCCTGAAAATTCTTGTTTTGTTCAGCAAAGTACGCGGACTAATTAAAGTTATTAAAAAAATACATTACGAAATTGTAGTTGGGTCAAAAATCTTCCAGATTTTGATATTTCTAATACTTTGCATAATTAGAATGGAATAGAATATTATTGAGATTTTGAATTCGAACTTTAATTTAATATTAGGTCACTAACTGCCGCAGGCACAAACATTTAATGATTACTTAAACTATTCCTTGGTAACGATTTTGTATCGAAAACAATTGCTAAAAACTGGGTTAAGTAACCATTTATCACTACCATTATGACGAAGACACACTGTTCTAATCAAGAAAATCATGTTCAATATATTTTTTATACCATTTTCTTCCGTGTTGCGGATAACAATCGTGGTAGATTAATAGATACAGCTTAAGGATATAAAACATACCCAATATTTACATTTACATTAGTCACAATTTAATACACAAACTCTCCCAAACCCATAGCATATAACATAACACCCAAATCAAACTCCACTCACCGGCAGGCAAGTCCAAAGCCGCCAGGTTGGAGATATCCTCGTTGGTGCAGAGCAGTCGCTCGAGGGCCAGCAGCTCGCGGCGGTCCAGGGTCCACAGCAGCGAGCGGATCTTGTGCAGCAGGGTGCGGAACGGACGGAACATGTCCGACATCTCCTCTGGAAGATATAAGGGGAATTGGTTAGATGAGACTTTGATTGGCAAGTTAGGTATTTTATTTATTTATTTAATCTTGAATGTACACAATATAATGAAATATTGGTACGTAAAGCGAATGTTATGCCATATGACATTCTCTACCAGTTAACTTTGTGGTTCAAAGAAAACGTTTGCGAAAATAAGGTATGGAAAAAATAATATATGTAAATAAGGTATAGAAAATAATGAATCTATTTATTACGCATGTAACAAAAACATATCGGTGTAGTTAATTGGGTCCTTCGTGTAGTGAATGTGCCGAACTACCATGGATTATAACATTTTACAGATCAATTTACGCCTTAGGCAGATCGTCTCTATCACATTAAACGCCAGGGGTGGTAGAAGTGACGGCAGCTAGAGAAAAATTTGCGTTCAACAAATTTTTGTAGGCAGTCAAAGTCATAAAATTTGTTAAATTTTTGGTTTCGATAAAGAGACTTATGTCTCGCTTACCTGGTGGCTTATCTATGCTGAGAGGTCCGCTGGAGTATATGAGCAGCCCGCTGACTATGGCCAGTCGGGGAACAGCGAACATCAACGCGGGGTCGTATGAGTCCACCTGAAATTATACATAAACCATTGTATAATTCACCACTAATTGACTATCTAAAAAACACAGGTCTTCCAAATGTTTAATATTTGGCTATCATCTGCAATCTTCTATGGTTCTTAAACCTTGAAGGAAGAAAACATCCACAACTTTAAAAAAAAACCTTGGAGGAACAGGAGAAAATCCTAATGTGCATTAGGATTGTATCGTGGGTGCGTTTACAAACACAATATCACGGGCACATGATATCCAGACCCGAAAAAACAATTTTTGAATCACACAAACAGATACTCCGAGCGGAAATCAAACCCGCTACACGTTGCACGGTAGCCAGTTGCCTAGCCACCACACTAACCGTGCAGTCAACACACACAAATGAAACAGTTATGATAAAACGTATCAAAAGACAGTATATACCTGTTCCTGTATGAGCAAATTCTGTTTGAGCGCTCGCCGTAAGCTCTCGGAGAACAGGACGCAGATCAACTGCTGCGCTTCGAACTCGTGCGGCGTCTTCACATTCACCATGGCGCTGACGTAGCATAGCTCGAACTCCGCAAACAATCTGAAAGTAATTACCAAGGCAGGTATGAATGTGGTTCCGAAACAGGTCTATTAGAGGACCCGGTGCCCCTTACAGGTGCTGAGGGTGGTCACCAGGGTTTTGTGAGGTAAAAATCCCACACTCGTTTTAAAGGTTTCCCCACTTTATAAAAAAAAAAGGTATGAATGTGGTGCATTGATATAAAAATGGATAGTGATTTCTGATTGTTGTAACGAGAATTTTTGTTATTTTCTTATTGTTTGGAAACTATAAGCAAAAATATTGCTAACGATCCTTTACATTCATGCCTTGAAAATATCCAGATTATAAAAGGTATATAGTTTCCTCAAGAAACACGAACTCGGTTATTATTCAATAATTTGAAGCATTAAAACGCCTCATGATAACCAAGACTTAGTGTACCTACCTATTTTTATTTTCATACATATTTGGATACAGATTGGACATAGGAAAATTAGTTGAATATACTTTATTAATGGCCTTACCTGTCAAATATCCTCAAGCTCTCATGCAGCATATCATCATGCTGCGACAAAGCCATGCCTCTCGGTCTGAGACACTGTTCCCGGAGCAACGAGCGAACAGTCTCCAAACTCCGAGTGAGGGCCTTGGCCAGCGGTCGCATCGCCGCTGATTCTTCCTCGCGATTCATTATCGAGGAGCCGGCGGCTAGGCACTGGAATTAAGGGAAAGAAAATGTTGATACAATGAAAATACTTAAATATAGTAACTTTTTTTGGTATAGGAGCTTAGGGCTCCCTTAAACCCTCTTATCCACGACGCGATATTTTCACGCATTCACTGAATGCGCGACAGCATCGCTACTAATGCATTTTAGTTTTATTTTCACTTCGCGACTGTATCAATGAAGATGCGCGACAGCATAGCTTAAAAAAGTCGCTATAGGCGACGGGCCTTCGTTGTATGAATATCGTGTCAAAACAGAGGTCGATCGAGAGGTTATTTTGTCATCTCAGTCGTTAAACTGCAGTTTCCAACCAAGATTATGGTAAATCCACATAAGTTATTTCGGTCAGAAAATGACGACTCATTGTTCCCGAGACTCTCATGTGGCATGCCTGATATCTTGTACACAAGGAAAATGTACACCTTAGGAACACACTTCGATCTTTATAATGGGAATCCCCGGAGTGCGTAGCGACCAGAATACTTGTGCTAAAATGTTAAATTAATCTGTATTTATTATTAGTTTATTAGACATCGTAGAACTACTGAGAAATCAAGTCCCGAGAACCGTCTAATAAATTGTTAATTTTTATGTACTTTTGTATCATAATTATGTACTAGCGGACCCGACAGACGTTGTCCTGTCAAAATTAAAAATTAATTAAAACATCATTGCCCAGCGTACAAAATTGTGAATCTAAACCATTCTCAGATCCTCTTGAACACACACAAAAAGTTTCATCAAAATCGGTCCAGTCGTTTAAAGAAGTTCAGTGACATACACACTTACAGAAGAATTATATATATAAAGATAAGACTATCCATTGTACATATCTAATAGATGACCAATTGGTTAAAGGCATTTTGGAAATAAGAAAGGTTATGTATTGGCTGAAGAATTATATACATAGTACCTTCACACATAGGTACAATGTATGACTACAACTGGTAAAGTATAAACCAACATCGCGTTCGCCATTTTTAATCAAATATTATGTAAAATATTAGAACTGCGTGTTTGCATACTAAGCCTATTCGTTCATAGGTTGCGTGACTCACATTTTAATTGCCCTTACACACCTAACGCCGCCGTTCTCCAGACCTATGACTACACATCAGCCTATACAAAACCAGTATAAACTGACCTGTTGAACGTACAGAAAGATCATAGAAAGTGAGACCATAATAAACTGGTTTTGTATAGCTTGTGTAGCATTGTTCAAATCGGATGGACATAAGGCTGGTTTTATAGCTACGCGTTTCGACAGCGCGGCTGAAACGCGCGCGTTCGGATTTGTTCGGGGTAGTAGTTGCGTTTTATAGTCACGCGCTTGAACAGCGCTGTTGAGTAAACTGTTGTATACAGAAGCGAAACGCGCGGTACTAATCTCGTTTTACAGCAAAACGCGCGCTGCTAACAGCGGCGCGTCTAACAGCGTAGCTATAAAACCAGCCTAAGGTTGAGCGTTCTCGCGCGTTCCAGTCGATGTGTTATCAATGTTATGGCTAAGTATACAATGACCATTGCGAAGCCCAACAACATATTACGTGTGTTTTGTCTAAAGTCGACGAATAAAGCCATAGGTTTAAACACACATCTACATACAAAACACGAGAATATCCGTTCTCTTTTCTCAGGCTAATTTACATCATCCTCTTCTTGCACAAAGGTTTGAGCACTAATGCACCACCCTTGCTCAATGCGGCTTGGCGATTTCAAACTTATAATTAGAAATGATAAGCCTAAATTTCCTCACGATGTTTTCCTTCGCCGTTTATCAGTGGTGTCTAAATAATCTTAGAAAGTACATATAACTCGGAAAATGTCACATTGGTACTTGCCGTTGGTAGCCGGTAGGTTTCGAACCAACTCTTATGCATAAGAAGCGGGCGTCTTAGACCAACGGGACATTAGACATTACCAGGCTAATTGCTTGTTAATTTTTATCAAAATCTGTTCAGCGGTTTAGACAGAAAAGCAGAATTACTTTCATATTCTTTAGTATGAATTAAAATATGACTATTAACTTATATTATTACTTATAACCTTGGAATGAACGCTTGGCTTCGTTCTTAATGCTAAGTACTGGTCATTAACCACAAAACATTTTCCAATGGTATGTTTGTCCAATTGTAATCGATATTTACATAGAGGCGCGATTATGGTTTATGTGCGTATTGTTTTAACGACTAATTTGGCTAAATGACATGCCTATTAGAAGTTTGACCTGTAATTTCAGTAGCTTAAGGTCGGCGAGGTAAATGTATTAAGTATTTATTTACTTGTTTTACGTTTTTGTAGTACCCTGTACTAATCTGACATTGACAAATCACTTACGTTCCACGTTCCGCCCTTACGCCCTTAATGTCTTTTTTGAGTTCAAATGGGGACGTGAAAGAATGTCCAGTCCATTTTATTATCATGATGTTAAATAAAAATACATACATTGAAATAGGAAGTCGAATATTTGGATAGTAAAATAGAACACTGCCGTATACTATAAATATATCCTGTTTCGTGTAGCTGCGTTCAGAATCACTTTTCATAACCAGACCCAAAACTACACCTTCACCTATGTATGTTTGAATTATCACAAGCAGTTCCATGCAAGAAACGAACACGCTATATAGCCTATGTAGCAGTAGCAGC